>NW_020938813.1:0-1289 GCF_003984885.1 Neopelma chrysocephalum
GCCCACAGACGGGAATGGGTGGGGCCTCCACGGGACCCGCCCCCAGCACTGAAGGGGCGGGGCCTCCCGGGACACACCCTCCGGCAGGAAAGGGGGCGGGGTCTGGGCAATGGCCCCGCCCACTCTGACTCTCCCAGCCCAGAGGCCCCCGGGCCCTGGAATTTGAGCACCTTTTTCTGCCTTAAATACCGTGGAATTATTAATTTTGTTTAATAAGACAGAGAATTCCCACTTTTCCCTGTTTATTTATTTTTTATTAAGAAATGATTCTTTATATATTATAATATTAATATATAATATCTAAACTACGTCATTATATTATATTTTATATAATTAATATAAGCAAATATATATATAATATATACTCTGTACTATAAAATATATGTTATAATATAACAGTTAATATATTATATATAATTTGTTATATGCTATTTTATAATATACAATTATGTAATATATATATAATGTATTATATATATTATATATAATATGTATAGATATTATATTGTATATATTGTTATTTTTACCAAATATAACTCAAAATTCCTCCTGTTTCAACCCCCATTTCAACCTATTTCCCGCCAAATTCCTCAGTTTCACCCCGAATTCCTTCTTTTTCATCCCAGTTCCATCTGTTTCACCTCAAATTCCAGCTACTTTGCCTCAAACTCCTCCAGTTTCAAACAAATTCCTTTTGTTTTCCCCCCAATTCCTATTTGTCCGCAAATAAATTCCACCTGTTTCACCCCAATTCTCTCCTGTTTCAGCCAAATTTCTCCTGTTTCCCCCCAAATTTCTACAAAGGAAACTGTGTTGGTTTGTTTTAAGGAAAATCCAGGGGCGAAAATAGGAATTTGGGATTTTTCTTTTTAAGGAAAATCTGGGGGAAGGAGGATCCCGAATCCCATGGGAGGGAGTGTTGCTGCCGGGGCCGGGACGCTCTGGGAGTGCCCGAGGGGATCCCATCGGGATCCCAAATCCACCGGGATCCGTCGGGAGCCGCTTTTCCACCGGAATCACGTCAGAGCCGGATCTTCCCGGAGCTGCTTCCCGGAGGTTGGTTCCGCATCTCGCAATTCCCAGTTTCCCAGGGATCTGAACGTGCAGGTCCCAACGGGATCATCCCCCCGGATCCCCCGGGATTCGCAGCCACATCCCGGGGGGGGTTGGTTATTCCTCAGTTGCGGAGCGGAATCGTCCCGGGGCAGCCCAGCCGCAATTCCAGGGACAAACGGGGCAAAGTGGGAATTTCCCGGCCCAGCCGCAATTCCAGGGACAAACGGGGCAAA
>NW_020938814.1:0-1289 GCF_003984885.1 Neopelma chrysocephalum
GCCCACAGACGGGAATGGGTGGGGCCTCCACGGGACCCGCCCCCAGCGCTGAAGGGGCGGGGCCTCCCGGGACACACCCTCCGGCAGGAAAGGGGGCGGGGTCTGGGCAATGGCCCCGCCCACTCTGACTCTCCCAGCCCAGAGGCCCCCGGGCCCTGGAATTTGAGCACCTTTTTCTGCCTTAAATACCGTGGAATTATTAATTTTGTTTAATAAGACAGAGAATTCCCACTTTTCCCTGTTTATTTATTTTTTATTAAGAAATGATTCTTTATATATTATAATATTAATATATAATATCTAAACTACGTCATTATATTATATTTTATATAATTAATATAAGCAAATATATATATAATATATACTCTGTACTATAAAATATATGTTATAATATAACAGTTAATATATTATATATAATTTGTTATATGCTATTTTATAATATACAATTATGTAATATATATATAATGTATTATATATATTATATATAATATGTATAGATATTATATTGTATATATTGTTATTTTTACCAAATATAACTCAAAATTCCTCCTGTTTCAACCCCCATTTCAACCTATTTCCCGCCAAATTCCTCAGTTTCACCCCGAATTCCTTCTTTTTCATCCCAGTTCCATCTGTTTCACCTCAAATTCCAGCTACTTTGCCTCAAACTCCTCCAGTTTCAAACAAATTCCTTTTGTTTTCCCCCCAATTCCTATTTGTCCGCAAATAAATTCCACCTGTTTCACCCCAATTCTCTCCTGTTTCAGCCAAATTTCTCCTGTTTCCCCCCAAATTTCTACAAAGGAAACTGTGTTGGTTTGTTTTAAGGAAAATCCAGGGGCGAAAATAGGAATTTGGGATTTTTCTTTTTAAGGAAAATCTGGGGGAAGGAGGATCCCGAATCCCATGGGAGGGAGTGTTGCTGCCGGGGCCGGGACGCTCTGGGAGTGCCCGAGGGGATCCCATCGGGATCCCAAATCCACCGGGATCCGTCGGGAGCCGCTTTTCCACCGGAATCACGTCAGAGCCGGATCTTCCCGGAGCTGCTTCCCGGAGGTTGGTTCCGCATCTCGCAATTCCCAGTTTCCCAGGGATCTGAACGTGCAGGTCCCAACGGGATCATCCCCCCGGATCCCCCGGGATTCGCAGCCACATCCCGGGGGGGGTTGGTTATTCCTCAGTTGCGGAGCGGAATCGTCCCGGGGCAGCCCAGCCGCAATTCCAGGGACAAACGGGGCAAAGTGGGAATTTCCCGGCCCAGCCGCAATTCCAGGGACAAACGGGGCAAA
>NW_020938815.1:0-4116 GCF_003984885.1 Neopelma chrysocephalum
TGGCACTGGGAACACTGGGAAGGGGCACTGGGAACACTGGGAAGGGGCACTGGAAAGGGGTAGGTGGCACTGGGAACACTGGAAAGGGGCACTGGGAAGGGGCACTGGCACTGGGAAGGGGCACTGGGAAGGGGACACCCCAGCGACACTGGGACAGCCCAGGGTCCCCAGACCCTCTCCAGGTGACACAGGGACATGACACAGGGACAGACATTGGACACCAAGTCCCCCCCTCCCCTCCAAAATCCCCCAGTCCCGCCCAGTCCCCATCCCGGGGACCCCAATGTCCCCGCTGTCCCCACCGCTGTCCCCAACGTCCCCACTGTCCCCAGGTGTCCTTACCCGGAGGTCAAAGGGCATGCCTGGTTTGAAGAACTTGGGGGTGCGGGTGAACTGGATGGTGTAGGGCGACGTCACGATGGGGATGCCAGTGCGCTGGGCCTCCACCATGTCACTGCCTGGGGCACCGGGGGCATGGCCACGGGTCACATGGGGACAGGGCTCACTGTCCCCTGCCCAGGGACAGCCTCTGGGGTGGCCCCGGGTGTCCCCATCCTCCCTGTCCCCAACCCCAGGTGTCCCCATCCTCCCTGTCCCCAACCCCAAGTATCCCCAGATCCACATCCCCTGGTGCCAGGGCTCACTGTCTCCTGCCCAGGGACAGCTCTGGTGGCCCTGGGGTGGCCCCGGGTGTCCCCATGCTCTCTGTCCCCAACCCCAGGTGCCCCCATGCTCCCTGTCCCCAAGCCCAGGTGTCCCCAGACCCACCTCACCCGGTGCCAGGTCTCACTGTCCCCTGCCCAGGGACAGCTCTGGTGGCTCTGGGATGTCCCCAGGTGTCCCCATCCTCACTGTCCCCAACCCCCAGTGTCCCCCCATGTCCCCCCATGTCCCCCCGTGTCCCCGTGTCCCCCCCTGTGTCCCCGTGTCCCCGCAGACCTGACTCGGTGATGACGGTGACGGACACATAGAGGGAGTGTCCCACCAGCTCCTGTGGGTTGGGGAAGCGCTGCCGCAGAGCGTCCATGGACAGCACGGCCTCGCCGTCCCCGTCTGTCACCTGCGGGGAGGGGACACTCAGGGGACACCCAGGGGACAGGGGGTCCATGGCCAGCATGGCCTTGCTGTCCCCGTCTGACTCCTGTGGGGAGGGGACACTCAGGGGACACCCAGGAGACAGGGGACAAACAGGGGACACCCAGGGGACAGGGGACAGCCAGAGGACAGGGGACAGGGATGGGCATGGAGATGGGAATGGGGACAGGGGTGGGGACAGGGATGGTAGAGTTCAATATGGGATTGAGATGAGGACAGGGATGGCACAGGGATGGGGACAGGGATGGGACAGGGATGGGACAGGGATGGGGACAGGGATGGCAGAGCTCAGTAAGGGACAGGGATGGGGACAGGGATGGGGACAGGGATGGCACAGTTCAATATGGGGTGGGGACAGGGATGGCAGAGTTCAGAATGGGACAGAGATGGGAGAGCTGAGAATGGGACAGGGATGGGGACAGGGGTGGGGACAGGGGTGGGGACAGGGACAGGGACAGGGGTGGGGACAGGGATGGGGACAGGGACAGGGTAGGGTCACCGGAATGCGCTTCAGGGACTCGGGGATGCTCTTCCTCTCATCGTCCACCATGACCCCAAATAGGGCAAAGGCTGTGCCGTAGAGACGCTTCCCGTACAGGTACCTGGGGACGGGTCAGCGTTGCCACCGCGTGTCCCTCCCACAGCCACAGCACCGGCCCCCCGGTCCCCACATCGCCATCGGACAGTGCTGTCACCCCATTGTCCCCGTCCTGCTGTCCCTGTCCCTCTGTCCCCTATCACCCCGTCACACCCTGTCACCCCATTGTCCCCGTCCTGCTGTCCCTGTCCCTGTGTCCCCTGTCATCCCATCACACCCTCTCACCCCATTGTCCCCCCACTGTCCCCATCCTCATCCCACTGTCCCTGTCCCTGTGTTCCCTGTCACCCCATCACAGCCTGTCACCCCATCACAGCCTGTCACCACATCACACCCTGTCACCCCATTGTCCCAGTCCCGCTGTCCCTGTCCCTGTGTCCCCTGTCACCCCATCACACCCTGTCCCTCCACATCCCCCCCACCCTGTGCCCTCCTCACCCTCCACCCCATCCCTGTGCCACCCCCTTCTCCCCGGGGACAGCAGCAGAGCCGGAAGGTGCCCTCACCCCGTCCCCTCAGCAGCTCTGACCCCCCCGGGGAGGTTTTGGGGTCCCCACCCCATCCCCTCGAAGGCTCTGATCCCCCCGGGGGGGGATGGTTTTGGGGTCCCCACCCTGTCCCCTCAGCGGCTCTGACCCCCCCGGGGGGGCGTTTTTGGGGTCCCCGCGCCCACCTGGCCGTGATGGACACCCGGAAATCCTCCTTGCGGTCGATGTAGAGGAACTTCTCCTCCGGCTCCAGCGCCACCTCGAAGCTGGGCAGCACTGAGGGGGGGGACGGGAGGGGTCACTCCTTGTCCCCAAACCCCTGGGTGCCCCCCCGGGTGCCCCCCCGGGTGTGAAACAGAGCGAAAGGCCTGAAAAGCTAATGCAGTGTAGCAAAACAAGACCTGAAGAGTTAACTTAGAGTGCACACTCTGAGCAAAGACACAGAGAACTGAGCTTCAAGAACAATAATTCATAATTATTAATATAATTAATAGTAATAATATTAATAATATTGATATAATTAATATTAATATAAATATTAATATAATAAATCATAATTATAGATAATAATTCACCAAGGAACGCTGAACACACTGACACGAAAGGACAGAAAGTGAGCGCACGGGAAAACAGAGAGAACAAAAATGCTGACATACACGTAAAATAGACATATGGGAGGAAGACAGAGGGAGATAAGGGGAAAAAGAAGAGCCAAGGCCTAGGCACTCTTGCCCAACATCAGAAACTCCTGCCAAATGCATGTTGGAGTCAGCCAAAATTAAAGAGTTCAAAAGTTTACTGAGGAAGAGAAGCCAGAAGACAACCACCTGAGGCTGAAGTAACAGGATGTACCCCTGAAAGCCTCCCCAAAATGATGGTCATGCCCCTGGACTCTGCCTTGACTCTGCCTGCTGTGAATGTTATAACTAGATGTGGCAATAATAGGAATATTTGTGTAGAATTGATGTAATCTCCTATGAAAATTGTATAAATAGTGCAGCTGTTCGCTGCCCGCTTTGGAGCTCTTTCATCCAGCGCGAGTCGGGAGCTCCCCAGCGTTGCTTTGCAATAAATACCTCGCTGCTTAAAGACTAAAACTTTGTCTCTGAGTAGCTCCTTGCGCCTTTTTGGGGCACAAAATTGGCATCAGGTGCCCCCCACGCCCCTCTTACCGTACTCCTTGACCTCGAACTGGGTGGTGAAAACCTGCTCCGGGGAGTCCTCGAACTTGGCCAGCACCGTCCACATGCCCAGGCTGGGGGAAGGGGGGGGACACGAGGGTCAGGGGACAATGCCGTGGGCCTGGATGTCCCCATGCCACCCCCCCCGGGAAGGTGACACCCACCTGACAACCTCGGGCAGGTTGTGGTTGATGGACAGGATGCCGCTCTTGGTGGGCGAGGACACGGGTGTTTGTCTGATGATGATGTTGTCGGGCGTCTGGGGGGGGGACACGAGTGGGGGTCGGAGGGGTGGCACCGGGGGTGGCAGCGGGTCCCCGTGTCCCCATGCCCCCCCCGGGTCACCCACCTTGATCTCCACGATGACCGTCTTGGCCACCGGCTCCATGAGGTGGCCGACGGTGAAGAGGCGGCAGAGAACTGGGAGGGGACACGGGGGGGGACAAGGTGAGCGGGGATGGGGTGGGGGGACACCAGGAAACCCGGGAACGGGGGCTGGATGCCAGGAAGGGGGGCTGGACAGCAGGAATGGAGGTTGGAGACCCAGAAATTGGGGTTGGAAACTAGGGATGGGGGCTGGATCTCAGGAATGGGGGTTGGAGACCCAAGAATGGGGGCTGGAGACCCAGGAATTGGGGTTGGACCCCAGGAATGGGGGCTGGAGACCCAGGAATTGGGGTCAGACCCCAGGAATTGGGGTTGGAGATCCAGGAATGGGGGCTGGAAACCAGGAATGGGGGTTGGAGACCCAGGA
>NW_020938816.1:0-9525 GCF_003984885.1 Neopelma chrysocephalum
CTTGTCCCCCAGGATGCCCCAAACCCACCCTTGGGGGCACATCCTCCATCCCCCAGGACGTCCCACCCCCACAGGGGTCCGGCCCGTTGTCCTGGGGGTCCCTCCCTGGTTGGGACCCCCCTGTGGGGTCGGGGCCCCCCCAGTCACTCACTGACTCCCTTGTTCTGCGGGTCCAACTCGATGATCTTCACCGTCTTCTCCAGCCTCATCCCCTCGGGCTGCCCGGGGCAGATCCAAAAAACCATCAGTGGGGCTGGTTTTGGGGTCTCCCCCTTCCCAACCCCTCCGGGTTGTCCAGGAAAGGTGTCCCAGTACAAGCCAGCACCCCCAGGGCGGGTGACACACCAGTTTGGGGGGTGTCCCCTGTCGCCCAAGATGCCTCAGAGACCTCCCAAGGTTTAGGGGGTCCCTCGAGCCCCAAGGAGTCCTCCCAAGGTTTTGGGGATCCCTTGAATGTCTTGGAGTCCTCCCAAGGTTTAGGGGATCCTTCGAGTCCCAAGGAGTCTTCCCAAGGTTTAGGGGATTCCTCAACACCCAAGGAGTTCTCCCAAGGTTCAGGGGATCTCTCAAGCCCCAAGGAGTCCTCCCAAGGTCTGGCACCGCCCCGGCAGGACCATCCTCCCCCCCAGCTGCCAACCCCGGGGCAGGGGTGGCCGTGGCGACATTCCCGCGCTTGGGGACACCCGAGGGGCCACTCACCACCACCCCGGGGCCACTCACCACCACCCAGGGGCCACTCACCACCGGGGGCCACTCACCACCACCCCGGGGGCCACTCACCACCGCCCTGGGGCCACTCACCCCCACCCTGGGACCACTCACCACCACCCTGGGACCACTCACCACCACCCTGGAACCACTCACCACCACCCAGGGGCCACTCACCCCCACCCAGGGGCCACTCACCACCGGGGGCCACTCACCATCACCTGGGGCCACTCACGACCACCCGGGGGCCACTCACCCCCACCCCGGGGCCACTCACCCCCACCCCGGGGCCACTCACCCCCACCCGAGGGCCACTCACCACTGAGGGCCACTCATGACCACCCTGGGGCCACTCATCCCCACCCAGGGGCCACTCACCACCACCCGCAGCTTCTTCTTGACGCCGTCGCCCACAAACAGGTCCCTGACGGCCGCCTTGACCTCGACATCGTGCTGCCCCAGCTGGAGGGGCACGAGCACGAAGGACACGGTGCGGGAGGACTCGGCCTTGATCCGCAGGATCTGCTGGAAGCGCTGCTTGGCCGTGGAGGGGCCGCACAGGGCGGGGTTGTGAACCAGCTCCACCCGCACCTGGGGGGCACAGGGGGGACACAGGGGGACACAGGGGGGGCACAGGGTCACGGAATGCCTGGAGGTGGAAGGGACCCTCGAGGATCGTCTGGTCCGACCCCACCCAGGACACCCCAAAAACCCACCAAGTGCCCGAGGGCCTCGTCCAAATGTTCCCTGAGCTCCAAAATCTTGGGATATCCTGATTTGGGGGATCCCTCGAGCCCCAGGGAGTTCTCCCAAGGTTTAGGGGATCCCATGAAGGTCTTGGAGTTCTCTCAAGGTTTAGGAGATCCCTTGAGTCCCTTGGAATGCTACAGGGGTTTAGGGGATCCCTCGAGCCCCAGGGAGTTTGGGACCACGAGGATCCCAAAATCCCACCAAGTGCCTGAGAGCCTCATCCAAACATTCCCTGAGCTCTAAAATCATGGGATATCCTAGTTCGGAAGGGACCCCCGAGGATCATCCAGTCCAATCCTGCCCAGGACAGCCCCAAAACCCCACCAAGTGCTTGAGAGCCTCATCCAAACATTCCCTGAGCTCTAAAATCATGGGATATCCTAGTTCGGAAGGGACCCCCGAGGATCATCCAGTCCAATCCTGCCCAGGACGGCCCCAAAACCCCACCAAGTGCTTGAGAGCCTCATCCAAACATTCCCTGAGCTCCAAAATCTCGGGATATCCTGATTTAGAAGGGACCCCCAAGGATCCCAAAATCCAACCATGGCCCTGAGAGCCTCATTCAAACGTTCCCTGAGCTCCAAAATTTTGGGATATCCTGATTTAGAAGGGACTCCTGAGGATCATCCAGTCCCACTCCTGGCCCTGCCCAGGACACCCCAAAATCCTACCAAAGTGCCTGAGAGCCTCATCCAAACATTCCCTGAGCTCTAAAATCTTGGGATATCCTGATTTAGAAGGGACCCCTGAGGATCCAAAAATCCCACCAAGTGCCCAAGAGCTTTGCCCAAACATTCCCTGAGCTCTAAAATCGTGGAATATCCTCATTTAGAAGGAACCCACAGGGATCATCCAGTCCAATCCCTGCCCAGGATGCCCCAAAACCCCACCAAGTGCCCGAGAGCCTTGTCCCAACATTCCCTGAGCTCCAAAATCTCGGGATATCCCGATTTAGAAAGGACCCTCATCCTCGTGGCCTCCTCTGGAGCTTCTCCAGGGGGATCCAGGAGGCCACAGACCCCCCCCAAACCCCCCTTTCCCCCTCCCGGGGTTGGGGTCCCCACTCACGGTGATCTCCTGGAGCCAGTAGTTGTAGAGGATGGCTCGGATCTCCACCTGCTCGTTCCTCACCACCGAGTAGGGCAGGCGCAGGTCGATGAAGAAATCCTTCCTCACCGTGATCTCGTAGGGGTCGGCCACGCACAGCCCTGGTTGGGGGGGGGCAGGGCAGGATTGGGGGGTTTCTGGGATGGCCCCGAGGCCTTCGGAGAACCCTGAGAACCCCCAGGAGCCACCCCCGGGGTTTAGGGGACGCCTCGGATCTCTCGGAGTTCTCCCGGGGGTTTAGGGGTTCCCACCAGTCCCAAGGAGTCCCTCCCAAGGGATAGGAGATCCCACCAGTCCCAAGGAGTCTTCCCAATGTTTAGAAGACCCCTCGAGCCCCAAGGAGTCCTCCCAAGGTTTAGGAGATCCCTCAAAACCCGAGGAGTTCTCCCAAGGCTTAGGATCCCACCAGTTCCAAGGAGTCCTCCCAAGGGTTAGGAGTTCCCTCAAGTCCCAAGGAGTTTTCCCAAGGTTTAGGGGATCCCTCGAGCCCCAGGGAGTCCTCCCAAGGTTTAGGGGATCCCTTGAATGTCTTGGAGTTCTCCCAAGGTTTTGGGGATCCCTCAAGTCCCGGGGAGTTCTCCCAGTGTTTAGAAGACCCCTCAAGGCCCAAGGACTTCTCCCAAGGCTTAGCACATCCCTCAAAACCCGAGGAGTCCTCCAAAGGTTTAGGAGATCTCTCAAGCCCCGAGGAGTCCTCCGAAGGCTTAGGATCCCACCAGTCCCAAGGAATCCTCCCAAGGTTTCGGGGATCCCTTGAATGTCTTGGAGTTCTCCCAAAGTTTTGGGGATCCCTCAAGTCCAAAGGAGTCTTCCCAAGGCTTAAGAGATCCTTCAAAACCCGAGGAGTCCTCCCAAGGTTTAGGGGATCCCTCAAGCCCCAAGGAGTCCTCCCAAGGTTTAGGATCCCACCAGTCCCAAGGAATCTTTGCCAGGTTCAGGGGGTCCCTCAAGCCCCAAGGATGGTCACCAAGCTGGGCAGGATCTCCCCCTGAGAGTCTGGGGATCCCTCAAAACCCAAAGGAGACCCCCCAGGCTTTAGGGGGACACTCCCAAGGGTCGGGGGGGTTCCTTTGGTGCCCGGGGCCACCCTCCCCCGGGTGCCATACCCTTGTTGGGCGAGAGGCTGACGGCCAGCACCTCCCAGGTGGTGATGGAGTCCTTCAGGTACACGGGCAGAGTCTTTGACGACACCCTAGGGAGGGCAGGGGGGGACCAGGGGGGGTCACAACCCACCCCAACCCCACCCCGAGGGGCATCACCAGCCCCCAGGGTGGAACTGGGGGGTCACAACTGGTCCCCAAGGCAGAGCAGGGGGTTTGGGATGAGCCCTGGGTGGACCAAGGTGGTCCTGAGGCAGCACCAGGGGGTCAGGGGTGACCCTTGAGTGGATCAGGGTGGTCCTGAGGCAGCACCAGGGGGTCAGGGGTGACCCTTGAGTGGATCAGGGTGGTCCTGAGGCAGCACCAGGGGGTCAGGGGTGACCCTTGAGTGGACCCAGGTGGTCCTGAGGCAGCACCAGGGGGTTGGAGGTGACCCTTGAGTGGACCAGGGTGGTCCTGAGGCAGCATTGGGGGGTCAGGGGTGACCTCGGTGTGGATTTAGGGGGGTCACAGCTGGTCCCCAAGGCAGAGCAGGGGGTTTGGGATGACCCCTGAGTGGACCAAGGTGGTCCTGAGGCAGCACCAGGAGTTCAGAGATGACCCTTGAGTGGACCAAGGTGGTCCTGAGGCAACACCAGGGGTCAGGGGTGACCGTGGCGTGGATTTGGGGGGCTCAGGGAGGGGGAGGTGACCCCCAGGGTGAGCCCCGGGGGTCGGGGGGTGGGGGGACAGGGTTAGGGCTCACCCCAGCTCGTTGGGGGCCTCCGTCAGCTGCTCCACCTGCCACAGCCAACTCTCGGGGAAGAGGCTCCGCGAGGTGATGTCGTCGTCGCTCAGGAACACCTCGTCCTCCTCGCCTGGGGATGGGGGCATCCCTCTCGTCCGTGGTCTCATGGCCACCCCTGAGCGGAGCCAGTCTCACCCCAGCACCGACCAGGCACCCCCCGGGGCTGCCCACCCAACCTTCACCCCAAAGTCACCCCAAAGTCACCCAAAAGACACACAGAATTCACCCAAAACTAACCCAACATTCATCCAACTTTCATCCCAAATTGACCCAACATTCACTAAAATTCATCCAAAAGTGACCCAAAATTCATCCCAAATTAACCCAAAATTTGCCAACATTCACCCAACATTCACCAAAATTCATCCAAAAGTAACCCAAAATTCATCCCAAAATCACCCAAAATTAATCCAAAAGTAACCCAACATTCATCCCAAAATCACCCAAAATTCACAAAAATTAACCCAAAATTCACCAACATTCATCCAAAATTCATCCCAAATTCACCCAATGTTCACCAACATTCACCCAACACTCATCCAAACTTGACAGTCATCCAACTTTCATCCCAAGTTCATCCAACAGTCAACCAACATTCACCAACATTCACCCAACACTCATCCAAAATTAACCCAAAATTCACCCCAAATTCCTCCAACATTCACCCAACATTTACCCAAAATTCATCCAAAATTCACCCAACCTTCACCCAAAATTCACCCAAGGAACACCTGAGGTTCACCTGACCTTCACTCAAGCTTTTCTTGAGGATCACCCAACCTTCCCCAAAGGAGCACCCAAGAGACTCCCAAATCTTCACCCAAGGAACACCCAAGGAACTCCCAACCTTTACCCAAGGAACACCCAACCTTCCCCCAAGGAGTACCCAAGGAACTCCCAAATGTTCCCCCAAGGAACACCCAACCTTCACCCAAGGAACACCCAAGGAACTCCCAACCTTCCCCCAAGGAGCATCCAAGGAACTCCCAAATCTTCACCCAAGGAACACCCAACCTTCACCCAAAGAACACCCAAGAGACTCCCAACCTTCCCCCAGGGAGCACCCAAGGAACACCCAAGGAACTCCCAACCTTCCCCACCTTCCCCCCAGGACCTCCCACGGCTCCCCCATTCCCCCCTTTCCCCCCGTCCCGTCCCATCACTTGCTTCGTGCCAGCTGGACTTTGCTCTGGCGCCGCTTCTCCTGGCGGATGCCCTGGATGTACTTGCAGCAGTCGAGGAAGGCGCGGACGCAGGACTCGCCCTCCTGGATGTAGGAGCTCCTCTGCTCGCAGGTGTGATCCATCGGGATCTCCCGCATCCCGTCCTCGCAGCACCGACGCAGAGCCTTGTCCTGGTACTCGGACGCTGCGGCACCGGCACGGCCGCTGGCACCCGGCGTGGGGAGGGGGACACCCCGGGGGCCCTCGGGGGCGTGGGACACTCTGGGGTTCCTCAGGGACGTGGGATAGTCTGGTGCCATCAGGGTCATGGGACACTCTGGGGTTCCTCAGGGACGTGGGATAGTCCTGATGTCATCAGGGACATAGGACACTTTGGGGTTCCTCAGGGTCATGGGACACTTTGGGGTTCCTCAGGGACGTGGGACACTCTGGGGTTCCTCAGGGTCATGGGACACTTTGGGATTCATTGCGGACGTGGGACACTCTGGGGTTCCTCAGGGATGTGAGATAGTCTGGTGCCATCAGGGACGTGGGATAGTCTGGGGTTTCTCAGGGACGTGGGACACTTTGGGGTTCCTCAGGGACGTGGGACACTTTGGGGTTCCTCAGGGATGTGGAACACTTTGGGATTCCTCAGGGATGTGGGATAGTCTGGTGCCATCAGGGATGTGGGATAGTCTGGTGTCATCAGGGACATGGGATAGTCTGGGGTTCCTCAGGGATGTGGGACACTTTGGGATTCCTCAGGGATGTGGGATAGTCCTGGTGTCATCAGGGACATGGGACACTCTGGGGTTCCTCAGGGATGTGGGATAGTCTGGTGTCATCAGGGACGTGGGACATGGGACATCCTGGTGTCCCTCAGGGACATGGGACCCCCACATTGACTGGGACATGGGATGTTCTGGTGGCCCCCAGGGACAGGGGACACTCTGGTGACCCCCAGGGACGTGGGACACTGTGGTGGCCCTTGGGGACATGGGACACTTTGGTGTCACCAGGGACATGGGACACTATGGTGGCCTTTGGGACAGGGGACACTGTGGTGTCACCAGGGACACGGGACACCCTGGTGTCCCTCACGGACATGGGACCCCTTCATTGACTGGGGCACGGGATGTCCTGGTGGCCCCCAGGGACACAGGACACTCTGGTGTCCCCAGGGGCACAGGACACAGGACAAGGGTCCCCCCCTGGTGCCACCCACCTTTGGTGCCTTTGTACTGCACGAGCGGCAGCGAGCGACGCCTGCGCGAGGCCTCCTTGGGACACTGCACCTCTGGGGACAGGGGGACACGGGTCAGGACCCCGCAGTGCCCCCAACACGTGCCCTGATGTCGTGGCCCCGTGATGTCAGTTGTCACATCCCAAAGCTCAGGGTCACCTCCCCAATCCCCGAGGTGCCACCTCCCTGATCCCTCAAGTGTCCCCTCCCATGTCCCCAAGGTGTCACCTCCCGCACCCCTGAGGTGTCATCTCCCATGTCCCCGAGGTGCCACCTCCCTGATCCCTCAAGTGTCACCTCCCATGTCCTTGAGGTGCCACCTCCCTGATCCCTCAAGTGTCCCCTCCCATGTCCCTGAGGTGTCACCTCCCCGACCCCCGAGGTGCCACCTCCCTGATTCCTCAATTGTCACCTCCCATGTCCCCGAGGTGCCACCTCCCTGATCCCTCAAGTGTCCCCTCCCATGTCCCTGAGGTGCCACCTCCCGCACCCCTGAGGTGTCACCTCCCCGACCCCGAGGTGTCACCTCCCCGATCCCTCAAGTGTCACCTCCCATGTCCCCAAGGTGTCACCTCCCCGATCCCTCAATTGTCCCCTCCCATGTCTCTGAGGTACCACCTCCCTGATCCCTCAAGTGTCACCTCCCATGTCCCCGAGGTGCCACATCCCTGATCCCTCAAGTGTCACCTCCCTGACCCCTGCGGTGTCACCCCACCCCCCAGGTGCCACCTCCATTGTCCCCGCAGTGTCCCCCAGGTTGTCCCCTGTCCCCCCCCGTCCTACCCGACCGCGGTGGCGTCGAGATCTTCACGCTGGTGACCAAACTGAGCCCGGCATCGGCGAAGACCCCGACGTTGTCCCTCCCGCTGCCCGCGGTGCAGCCGATGTCACTCTGCTCCACCGTGTCCCAAACCTGCCACCACCAACAGGGGACATTTGTGATGGCCACTGCCACCACCAGGGGACAGTGGGGACAGTGGGGACAGCAGGGACAGCAGGGACAGCCACTGCCACCAACAGGGGACAGTGGGGACAGTGGGGACAGCAGGGACAGCAGGGACAGCCACTGCCACCAACAGGGGACACCCGTGATGGCCACGACCACCACCAGGGGACAACCAGGATGGCCACTGCCACCACCAGGGGACAGTGGGGACAGCAGGGACAGCAGGGACAGCGGGGACAGGAGGGACAGGGGGGACAGTGGGGACAGTGGGGACAGTGGGGACAGGAGGGACAGCGGGGACAGGGGGGACAGGGGGGACAGTGGGGACAGTGGGGACCGTGGGGACAGGAGGGACAGCGGGGACAGTGGGGACAGGAGGGACAGCGGGGAGGGGTCCTGGGCACTCACCCTGGCCTGGGTGAGCTTGTTCTTCTTGCTGAGCACAAAGACCCCCTTGTCCACAGCCACCAGCCCCACGTGGGCCCGGTGGTCGCCCTCGAGGCGCAGCCTCATGGGGGTCCCCGGCTGATGCACCCGCTTGTCGGCCTCCGTCGCCGCCTTCACCACCAGCTGCGGGGGGACACGGGCCGGGGGAGGTCACCTCCCAGTCATGGCCATGGGATGGCCCCAAAAACCCTTT
This sequence comes from Neopelma chrysocephalum, assembly GCF_003984885.1. Lineage (NCBI taxonomy): Eukaryota > Metazoa > Chordata > Aves > Passeriformes > Pipridae > Neopelma > Neopelma chrysocephalum. The sequence goes on from NW_020938816.1 coordinate 8,448, forward strand.
GTGAGAACCCCAAACCTGCCCCGTAGGGAACCCCAACCTCAGGGGTGGCGGAGACCCCAAAAACCCTTCAGGAGACCCCCAGAACCTGATCCATGGGGAAACCCCAACCCCAGAGGTGGTGGAGACCCCAAAAACCCTTCATGAGACCCCCCAGAACCTGATCCTTGGGGAGCGCCCAATCCTGCAGGGTGGTGGAGACCCCAAAAAACCTTCATGAGATTCCTAGAACCCCTTCAAAGTCCCCCAAAACCCCCCAAGGGCCACTTAAGCCCTTCCAAAGGCCCCCCCCAAGCCCCCCAAGGACCACCCAAGCCCCCCAAGGGCCACCCAAGCACTTCCAAGAAAGACCCTCCGACCTCTTCAACGTCCCCTCAAGCCCCTCAAGCACCACCCCAAGGCCCCCCCAAGGCGCCCCCCAAGGTCCCCAAGGCCCCCCCAAGCCCCCCCTAAGACCCCTCCAAGGCCCCCAAGGTCCCTTCCCCACCCCTCTGGGGCCCGGGGGGGACACTCACGGTGCCCATGCAGGTGTCCTGGACGTCCACCCAGACGGAGTCGGCCACGATCTCTCCGGGCAGGACGTGGTAATAGGCCACGATGCGGAAGGAGGGGATGAGCTCGGGGGTCACCAGCAGGCTCATGGTGACCAGGCTCTGCCCGGCCTCGTGGCGCTGCCGCCCGGCGCGGACGATGCGCCCCTTGCTCATGATCTGGGGCGGGTGAGGAACGAGGGGTTGGTGGTGGCCACCTGGCCGGCGAGTGACCAAAGTGACCCCTCAGCCCACCCTCGGCCACCACGGGGGTCCAGGACATCCTGGTCACCCCCATCCTGCTGTGCTGGCCCTTGGTGACCACTCTTGGACACAGTCATCGGTCACCTTGGCCATGGTCGTTGGTCAACTTGGCCATGGTTGTTGGTCAACTTGGCCATTGTCCTTGGTCACCATGGTCACTGGTGGCCATGGTCATTCATCACCCTGGCCATAGTCATTGGTCACTTTGGCCATGGCCACTGGTCACCTTGGCCACGGTCGTTGGTCAACTTGGCCATGGTCATTGGTCACCCTGGTCATGGTCATTG
>NW_020938817.1:0-1643 GCF_003984885.1 Neopelma chrysocephalum
ATGGTCATTGGTCACCCTGGTCATGGTCATTGGTCACCCTGGTCATGCTCATTGGTCACCCTGGTCATGGTCATTGATCACTTTGGCCATGGTCATTCATCATCTTGGCCATGGTCATTGGTCACCCTGGTCATGGTCATTGATCCCCTTGGCCGTGGTCATTGGTCACCCTGGTCATGGTCATTGATCACCTTGGTCATGGTCACTGATCACCTTGGCTATGATCACTGATCACCTTGGCTATGGTCATTGGTCACCCTAGTCATGGTCACTGATCACCTTGGCCGTGGTCATTGGTCACTCAGCCAAACCACCTCAGCCAGCCCAAGCCCCGAGCCGGGGTGGCACCCACCAGGTAGGTGAAGTACTGGACGGCATCACGGACGGCGTTGTTGTTGGTCTTGAGGTGGAAGTTGACGGGCAGGTTCTCCCCGGCCCTCAGCTCCGTGGCCTGCACGGCCAAGTGCAGGAAGTTTCCGGAGTTGGCCTGGCTGCGATAGGCCTGGGCCGTCATCTGCCGCGACGCCTGGCGCTCGGGGGGCAGCCCCTCCTGCACCGTCCGCACCTGGGGGGGGACAGGGGACACCCCGTCAGAGGGGAGGGGGCTGCGCCTGGGTGGGGATCGGCACAGAGGGTTTGGCCTCCATGGAGGTCTTGGCCAACGGAGAGGTCTTGGCCAATGGACAGGTCTTGGTTGACAGAGAGGTCTTGGCCAGTGTAGAAGTCTTGGCCAAGGGAGAGGTCTTGGCCAATGGAGAGGTTTTGGCCAATGTAGAGGTCTTGGCCAACAGAGAGGTCTTGGCCAAGGGAGAGGTCTTGGCCAATGGAGAGACCTTGGCCAATGTAGAAGTCTTGGCCAAGGGAGAGATCTTGGCCACTGTAGAGGTCTTGACCATTGGAGAGGTCTTGGCCAAGGGAGACATCTAGGCCTCCATGGAGGTCTGGGCTTCCATAGGGGTCTTGGCCACCACTAGGTCACTGTAGAGGTCTTTGCCACCATGGAGGTCTAGGCTTCCGTAAAGCTCTAGGCCACCTCTAGAGGTCTTGGCCACCACAGAGGTCTAGGCCACCACAGAGGTGTCACCCCTGTCCCCCCCATGCCGGTGTCCCCACTCACGGTGATGGGGACGCTGTCCTTGTTGGCCGGCATGTTGACCACGAGTCGGGCGGTGCCGTCGCGCTGGGTGGACACCTGGCCCTGGAACCCATCGGCCTGGACGCTGACATGAGGCGCCGGTGACCCGTCCGGGTTGGTGACGAAGACCTGGGGGAGACACGAGGGACGTCACAGGGGCACGGGGCAGGGGCAAGGGGCACTGGGAAGGGATAGGTGGCACTGGGAACACTGGGAAGGGGTATTCGGAAGGGGTACTGGCACTGGGAACACTGGGAAGGGGCCTTGGGAAGGGGTGGTGGCACTGGGAACACTGGGAAGGGGCACTGGCACTGGAAAGGGGCATTGGGAACACTGGGAAGGCACACTGGGAGGGGGTGGGTGGCACTGGGACACTGCGAAGGGGCACTGGGAAAGGGCACTGGCACTGGGAACATGGGAAGGGATACTGGGAAGGGGCACTGGCACTGGGAAGGGGTAGGTGGCACTGGGAACACTGGGAAGGGGCACTGGGAACACTGGGAAGGGG
>NW_020938818.1:0-1643 GCF_003984885.1 Neopelma chrysocephalum
ATGGTCATTGGTCACCCTGGTCATGGTCATTGGTCACCCTGGTCATGCTCATTGGTCACCCTGGTCATGGTCATTGATCACCTTGGCCATGGTCATTCATCATCTTGGCCATGGTCATTGGTCACCCTGGTCATGGTCATTGATCCCCTTGGCCGTGGTCATTGGTCACCCTGGTCATGGTCATTGATCACCTTGGTCATGGTCACTGATCACCTTGGCTATGATCACTGATCACCTTGGCTATGGTCATTGGTCACCCTAGTCATGGTCACTGATCACCTTGGCCGTGGTCATTGGTCACTCAGCCAAACCACCTCAGCCAGCCCAAGCCCCGAGCCGGGGTGGCACCCACCAGGTAGGTGAAGTACTGGACGGCGTCGCGGACGGCGTTGTTGTTGGTCTTGAGGTGGAAGTTGACGGGCAGGTTCTCCCCGGCCCTCAGCTCCGTGGCCTGCACGGCCAAGTGCAGGAAGTTTCCGGAGTTGGCCTGGCTGCGATAGGCCTGGGCCGTCATCTGCCGCGACGCCTGGCGCTCGGGGGGCAGCCCCTCCTGCACCGTCCGCACCTGGGGGGGGACAGGGGACACCCCGTCAGAGGGGAGGGGGCTGCGCCTGGGTGGGGATCGGCACAGAGGGTTTGGCCTCCATGGAGGTCTTGGCCAACGGAGAGGTCTTGGCCAATGGACAGGTCTTGGTTGACAGAGAGGTCTTGGCCAGTGTAGAAGTCTTGGCCAAGGGAGAGGTCTTGGCCAATGGAGAGGTTTTGGCCAATGTAGAGGTCTTGGCCAACAGAGAGGTCTTGGCCAAGGGAGAGGTCTTGGCCAATGGAGAGACCTTGGCCAATGTAGAAGTCTTGGCCAAGGGAGAGATCTTGGCCACTGTAGAGGTCTTGACCATTGGAGAGGTCTTGGCCAAGGGAGACATCTAGGCCTCCATGGAGGTCTGGGCTTCCATAGGGGTCTTGGCCACCACTAGGTCACTGTAGAGGTCTTTGCCACCATGGAGGTCTAGGCTTCCGTAAAGCTCTAGGCCACCTCTAGAGGTCTTGGCCACCACAGAGGTCTAGGCCACCACAGAGGTGTCACCCCTGTCCCCCCCATGCCGGTGTCCCCACTCACGGTGATGGGGACGCTGTCCTTGTTGGCCGGCATGTTGACCACGAGTCGGGCGGTGCCGTCGCGCTGGGTGGACACCTGGCCCTGGAACCCATCGGCCTGGACGCTGACATGAGGCGCCGGTGACCCGTCCGGGTTGGTGACGAAGACCTGGGGGAGACACGAGGGACGTCACAGGGGCACGGGGCAGGGGCAAGGGGCACTGGGAAGGGATAGGTGGCACTGGGAACACTGGGAAGGGGTATTCGGAAGGGGTACTGGCACTGGGAACACTGGGAAGGGGCCTTGGGAAGGGGTGGTGGCACTGGGAACACTGGGAAGGGGCACTGGCACTGGAAAGGGGCATTGGGAACACTGGGAAGGCACACTGGGAGGGGGTGGGTGGCACTGGGACACTGCGAAGGGGCACTGGGAAAGGGCACTGGCACTGGGAACATGGGAAGGGATACTGGGAAGGGGCACTGGCACTGGGAAGGGGTAGGTGGCACTGGGAACACTGGGAAGGGGCACTGGGAACACTGGGAAGGGG
>NW_020938819.1:0-8947 GCF_003984885.1 Neopelma chrysocephalum
CTTGTCCCCCAGGATGCCCCAAACCCACCCTTGGGGGCACATCCTCCATCCCCCAGGACGTCCCACCCCCACAGGGGTCCGGCCCGTTGTCCTGGGGGTCCCTCCCTGGTTGGGACCCCCCTGTGGGGTCGGGGCCCCCCCAGTCACTCACTGACTCCCTTGTTCTGTGGGTCCAACTCGATGATCTTCACCGTCTTCTCCAGCCTCATCCCCTCGGGCTGCCCGGGGCAGATCCAAAAAACCATCAGTGGGGCTGGTTTTGGGGTCTCCCCCTTCCCAACCCCTCCGGGTTGTCCAGGAAAGGTGTCCCAGTACAAGCCAGCACCCCCAGGGTGGGTGACACACCAGTTTGGGGGGTGTCCCCTGTCGCCCAAGATGCCTCAGAGACCTCCCAAGGTTTAGGGGGTCCCTCGAGCCCCAAGGAGTCCTCCCAAGGTTGTGGGGATCCCTTCAATGTCTTGGAGTTCTCCCAAGGTTTAGGGGATCCTTCGAGCCCCAAGGAGTCTTCCCAAGGTTTAGGGGATTCCTCAACACCCAAGGAGTTCTCCCAAGGTTCAGGGGATCTCTCAAGCCCCAAGGAGTCCTCCCAAGGTCTGGCACTGCCCCGGCAGGACCATCCTCCCCCCCAGCTGCCAACCCCGGGGCAGGGGTGGCCGTGGCGACATTCCCGCGCTTGGGGACACCCGAGGGGCCACTCACCACCACCCCGGGGCCACTCACCACCACCCAGGGGCCACTCACCACCGGGGGCCACTCACCACCACCCCGGGGGCCACTCACCACCGCCCTGGGGCCACTCACCCCCACCCTGGGACCACTCACCACCACCCAGGGGCCACTCACCACCACCCAGGGGCCACTCACCACCGGGGGCCACTCACCATCACCTGGGGCCACTCACGACCACCCGGGGGCCACTCACCCCCACCCCGGGGCCACTCACCCCCACCCGAGGGCCACTCACCACTGAGGGCCACTCATGACCACCCTGGGGCCACTCATCCCCACCCCGGGGCCACTCACCACCACCTGGGGGCCACTCACCACTGAGGGCCACTCATGACCACCCAGGGGCCACTCATCCCCACCCAGGGGCCACTCACCACCACCCGCAGCTTCTTCTTGATGCCGTCGCCCACGAACAGGTCCCTGACGGCCGCCTTGACCTCGACGTCGTGCTGCCCCAGCTGGAGGGGCACGAGCACGAAGGACACGGTGCGGGAGGACTCGGCCTTGATCCGCAGGATCTGCTGGAAGCGCTGCTTGGCCGTGGAGGGGCCGCACAGGGCGGGGTTGTGAACCAGCTCCACCCGCACCTGGGGGGCACAGGGGGGACACAGGGGGACACAGGGGGGGCACAGGGTCACGGAATGCCTGGAGGTGGAAGGGACCCTCGAGGATCGTTCGGTCCGACCCCACCCAGGACACCCCAAAAACCCACCAAGTGACCGAGGGCCTCGTCCAAATGTTCCCTGAGCTCCAAAATCTTGGGATATCCTGATTTGGGGATCCCTCGAGCCCCAGGGAGTTCTCCCAAGGTTTAGGGGATCCCATGAAGGTCTTGGAGTTCTCTCAAGGTTTAGGAGATCCCTTGAGTCCCTTGGAATGCTACAGGGGTTTAGGGGATCCCTCGAGCCCCAGGGAGTTTGGGACCACGAGGATCCCAAAATCCCACCAAGCGCCTGAGAGCCTCATCCAAACATTCCCTGAGCTCTAAAATCTTGGGATATCCTAGTTCGGAAGGGACCCCTGAGGATCATCCAGTCCAATCCTGCCCAGGACAGCCCCAAAACCCCACCAAGTGCTTGAGAGCCTCATCCAAACATTCCCTGAGCTCCAAAATCTCGGGATATCCTGATTTAGAAGGGACCCCCAAGGATCCCAAAATCCAACCATGGCCCTGAGAGCCTCATTCAAACGTTCCCTGAGCTCCAAAATTTTGGGATATCCTGATTTAGAAGGGACTCCTGAGGATCATCCAGTCCCACTCCTGGCCCTGCCCAGGACACCCCAAAATCCTACCAAAGTGCCTGAGAGCCTCATCCAAACATTCCCTGAGCTCTAAAATCTTGGGATATCCTGATTTAGAAGGGACCCCTGAGGATCCAAAAATCCCACCAAGTGCCCAAGAGCTTTGCCCAAACATTCCCTGAGCTCTAAAATCGTGGAATATCCTCATTTAGAAGGAACCCACAGGGATCATCCAGTCCAATCCCTGCCCAGGACGCCCCAAAACCCCATCAAGTGCCCGAGAGCCTTGTCCCAACGTTCCCTGAGCTCCAAAATCTCGGGATATCCCGATTTAGAAAGGACCCTCATCCTCGTGGCCTCCTCTGGAGCTTCTCCAGGGGGATCCAGGAGGCCACAGACCCCCCCCAAACCCCCCTTTCCCCCTCCAGGGGTTGGGGTCCCCACTCACGGTGATCTCCTGGAGCCAGTAGTTGTAGAGGATGGCTCGGATCTCCACCTGCTCGTTCCTCACCACCGAGTAGGGCAGGCGCAGGTCGATGAAGAAATCCTTCCTCACCGTGATCTCGTAGGGGTCGGCCACGCACAGCCCTGGTTGGGGGGGGGCAGGGCAGGATTGGGGGGTTTCTGGGATGGCCCCGAGGCCTTCGGAGAACCCTGAGAACCCCCAGGAGCCACCCCCGGGGTTTAGGGGATGCCTCGGATCTCTCGGAGTTCTCCCGGGGGTTTAGGGGTTCCCACCAGTCCCAAGGAGTCCCTCCCAAGGGTTAGGAGATCCCACCAGTCCCAAGGAGTCTTCCCAATGTTTAGAAGACCCCTCGAGCCCCAAGGAGTCCTCCCAAGGTTTAGGAGATCCCTCAAAACCCGAGGAGTTCTCCCAAGGCTTAGGATCCCACCAGTCCCAAGGAGTCCTCCCAAGGGTTAGGAGTTCCCTCAAGCCCCAGGGAGTTTTCCCAAGGTTTAGAGGATCCCTCGAGCCCCAGGGAGTCCTCCCAAGGTTTAGGGGATCCCTTGAATGTCTTGGAGTTCTCCCAAGGTTTTGGGAATCCCTCAAGTCCCGGGGAGTTCTCCCAGTGTTTAGAAGACCCCTCAAGGCCCAAGGACTTCTCCCAAGGCTTAGCACATCCCTCAAAACCCGAGGAGTCCTCCAAAGGTTTAGGAGATCTCTCAAGCCCCGAGGAGTCCTCTGAAGGCTTAGGATCCCACCAGTCCCAAGGAATCCTCCCAAGGTTTCGGGGATCCCTTGAATGTCTTGGAGTTCTCCCAAAGTTTTGGGGATCCCTCAAGTCCAAAGGAGTCTTCCCAAGGCTTAAGAGATCCTTCAAAACCCGAGGAGTCCTCCCAAGGTTTAGGGGACCCCTCAAGCCCCAAGGAGTCCTCCCAAGGTTTAGGATCCCACCAGTCCCAAGGAATCTTCCCCAGGTTCAGGGGGTCCCTCAAGCCCCAAGGATGGTCACCAAGCTGGGCAGGATCTCCCCCTGAGAGTCCGGGGATCCCTCAAAATCCAAAGGAGACCCCCCAGGCTTTAGGGAGCCACTCCCAAGGGTCGGGGGGGTTCCTTTGGTGCCCGGGGCCACCCTCCCCTGGGTGCCATACCTTTGTTGGGCGAGAGGCTGACGGCCAGCACCTCCCAGGTGGTGATGGAGTCCTTCAGGTACACGGGCAGAGTCTTTGACGACACCCTGGGAAGGGAAGGGGGGACCAGGGGGGGTCACAACCCACCCCAACCCCACCCCGAGGGGCGTCACCAGCCCCCAGGGTGGAACTGGGGGGTCACAACTGGTCCCCAAGGCAGAGCAGGGGGTTTGGGATGAGCCCTGGGTGGACCAAGGTGGTCCTGAGGCAGCACCAGGGGGTCTGGGATGACCCTTGAGTGGACCGAGGTGGTCCTGAGGCAGCACCAGGGGGTCGGAGGTGACCCTTGAGTGGATCAGGGTGGTCCTGAGGCAGCACCAAGGGTCAGGGGTGACCTCGGTGTGGATTTGGGGGGGTCACAGCTGGTCCCCAAGACAGACCAGGGGGTTTGGGATGACCCCTGAGTGGACCAAGGTGGTCCTGAGGCAGCACCGAGGGTCAGGGGTGACTGTGGCATGGATTTGGGGGGCTCAGGGAGGGGGAGGTGACCCCCAGGTTGAGCCCCGGGGGTCGGGGGGTGGGGGGACAGGGTTAGGGCTCACCCCAGCTCGTTGGGGGCCTCCGTCAGCTGCTCCACCTGCCACAGCCAACTCTCGGGGAAGAGGCTCCGCGAGGTGATGTCGTCGTCGCTCAGGAACACCTCGTCCTCCTCGCCTGGGGATGGGGGCATCCCTCTCGTCCGTGGTCTCATGGCCACCCCTGAGCGGAGCCAGTCTCACCCCAGCACCGACCAGGCACCCCCCGGGGCTGCCCACCTAACCTTCACCCCAAAGTCACCCCAAAGTCACCCAAAAGACACACAGAATTCACCCAAAATTAACCCAACACTCACCCAACATTCACCCAACACTCATCCAAAACTAACCCAACATTCATCCAACTTTCATCCCAAATTGACCCAACATTCACTAAAATTCATCCAAAAGTGACCCAAAATTCATCCCAAATTAACCCAAAATTTGCCAACATTCACCCAACATTCACCAAAATTCATCCAAAAGTAACCCAAAATTCATCCCAAAATCACCCAAAATTAATCCAAAAGTAACCCAACATTCATCCCAAAATCACCCAAAATTCACAAAAATTAACCCAAAATTCACCAACATTCATCCAAAATTCATCCCAAATTCACCCAATGTTCACCAACATTCACCCAACACTCATCCAAAATTAACCCAAAATTCACCCCAAATTCCTCCAACATTCACCCAACATTTATCCAAAATTCATCCAAAATTCACCCAACCTTCACCCAAAATTCACCCAAGGAACACCTGAGGTTCACCTGACCTTCACTCAAGCTTTTCTTGAGGATCACCCAACCTTCCCCCAAGGAGCACCCAAGAGACTCCCAAATTTTCACCCAAGGAACACCCAAGGAACTCCCAACCTTTACCCAAGGAACACCCAACCTTCCCCCAAGGAGTACCCAAGGAACTCCCAAATGTTCCCCCAAGGAACACCCAACCTTCACCCAAGGAACACCCAAGGAACTCCCATATCTTCCCCCAAGGAGCATCCAAGGAACTCCCAAATCTTCACCCAAGGAACACCCAACCTTCACCCAAAGAACACCCAAGAGACTCCCAACCTTCCCCCAGGGAGCACCCAAGGAACACCCAAGGAACTCCCAACCTTCCCCACCTTCCCCCCAGGACCTCCCACGGCTCCCCCATTCCCCCCTTTCCCCCCGTCCCGTCCCATCACTTGCTTCGTGCCAGCTGGACTTTGCTCTGGCGCCGCTTCTCCTGGCGGATGCCCTGGATGTACTTGCAGCAGTCGAGGAAGGCGCGGACGCAGGACTCGCCCTCCTGGATGTAGGAGCTCCTCTGCTCGCAGGTGTGATCCATCGGGATCTCCCGCATCCCGTCCTCGCAGCACCGACGCAGAGCCTTGTCCTGGTACTCGGATGCTGCGGCACCGGCACGGCCGCTGGCACCCGGCGTGGGGAGGGGGACACCCCGGGGGCCCTCGGGGGCGTGGGACACTCTGGGGTTCCTCAGGGACGTGGGATAGTCTGGTGCCATCAGGGTCATGGGACACTCTGGGGTTCCTCAGGGACGTGGGATAGTCCTGATGTCATCAGGGACATAGGACACTTTGGGGTTCCTCAGGGTCATGGGACACTTTGGGGTTCCTCAGGGACGTGGGACACTCTGGGGTTCCTCAGGGTCATGGGACACTTTGGGATTCATTGCGGACGTGGGACACTCTGGGGTTCCTCAGGGATGTGAGATAGTCTGGTGCCATCAGGGACGTGGGATAGTCTGGGGTTTCTCAGGGACGTGGGACACTTTGGGGTTCCTCAGGGACGTGGGACACTTTGGGGTTCCTCAGGGATGTGGAACACTTTGGGATTCCTCAGGGATGTGGGATAGTCTGGTGCCATCAGGGATGTGGGATAGTCTGGTGTCATCAGGGACATGGGATAGTCTGGGGTTCCTCAGGGATGTGGGACACTTTGGGATTCCTCAGGGATGTGGGATAGTCCTGGTGTCATCAGGGACATGGGACACTCTGGGGTTCCTCAGGGATGTGGGATAGTCTGGTGTCATCAGGGACGTGGGACATGGGACATCCTGGTGTCCCTCAGGGACATGGGACCCCCACATTGACTGGGACAAGGGATGTTCTGGTGGCCCCCAGGGACAGGGGACACTCTGGTGACCCCCAGGGACGTGGGACACTGTGGTGGCCCTTGGGGACATGGGACACTTTGGTGTCACCAGGGACATGGGACACTATGGTGGCCTTTGGGACAGGGGACACTGTGGTGTCACCAGGGACACGGGACACCCTGGTGTCCCTCACGGACATGGGACCCCTTCATTGACTGGGGCACGGGATGTCCTGGTGGCCCCCAGGGACACAGGACACTCTGGTGTCCCCAGGGGCACAGGACACAGGACAAGGGTCCCCCCCTGGTGCCACCCACCTTTGGTGCCTTTGTACTGCACGAGCGGCAGCGAGCGACGCCTGCGCGAGGCCTCCTTGGGACACTGCACCTCTGGGGACAGGGGGACACGGGTCAGGACCCCGCAGTGTCCCCAACACGTGCCCTGATGTCGTGGCCCCGTGATGTCAGTTGTCACATCCCAAAGCTCAGGGTCACCTCCCCAATCCCCGAGGTGCCACCTCCCTGATCCCTCAAGTGTCCCCTCCCATGTCCCTGAGGTGTCACCTCCCCGACCCCCGAGGTGCCACCTCCCTGATTCCTCAATTGTCACCTCCCATGTCCCCAAGGTGCCACCTCCCTGATCCCTCAATTGTCCCCTCCCATGTCCCTGAGGTACCACCTCCCTGATCCCTCAAGTGTCCCCTCCCATGTCCCCGAGGTGCCACATCCCTGATCCCTCAAGTGTCACCTCCCTGACCCCTGCGGTGTCACCCCACCCCCCAGGTGCCACCTCCATTGTCCCCGCAGTGTCCCCCAGGTTGTCCCCTGTCCCCCCCCGTCCTACCCGACCGCGGTGGCGTCGAGATCTTCACGCTGGTGACCAAACTGAGCCCGGCATCGGCGAAGACCCCGACGTTGTCCCTCCCGCTGCCCGCGGTGCAGCCGATGTCACTCTGCTCCACCGTGTCCCAAACCTGCCACCACCAACAGGGGACATTTGTGATGGCCACTGCCACCACCAGGGGACAGTGGGGACAGTGGGGACAGCAGGGACAGCAGGGACAGCCACTGCCACCAACAGGGGACAGTGGGGACAGTGGGGACAGCAGGGACAGCAGGGACAGCCACTGCCACCAACAGGGGACACCCGTGATGGCCACGACCACCACCAGGGGACAACCAGGATGGCCACTGCCACCACCAGGGGACAGTGGGGACAGCAGGGACAGCAGGGACAGCGGGGACAGGAGGGACAGGGGGGACAGTGGGGACAGTGGGGACAGTGGGGACAGGAGGGACAGCGGGGACAGGGGGGACAGGGGGGACAGTGGGGACAGTGGGGACCGTGGGGACAGGAGGGACAGCGGGGACAGTGGGGACAGGAGGGACAGCGGGGAGGGGTCCTGGGCACTCACCCTGGCCTGGGTGAGCTTGTTCTTCTTGCTGAGCACAAAGACCCCCTTGTCCACAGCCACCAGCCCCACGTGGGCCCGGTGGTCGCCCTCGAGGCGCAGCCTCATGGGGGTCCCCGGCTGATGCACCCGCTTGTCGGCCTCCGTCGCCGCCTTCACCACCAGCTGCGGGGGGACACGGGCCGGGGGAGGTCACCTCCCAGTCATGGCCATGGGATGGCCCCAAAAACCCTTTGTGAGAACCCCAAACCTGCCCCGTAGGGAACCCCAACCTCAGGGGTGGCGGAGACCCCAAAAACCCTTCAGGAGACCCCCAGAACCTGATCCATGGGGAAACCCCAACCCCAGAGGTGGTGGAGACCCCAAAAACCCTTCATGAGACCCCCCAGAACCTGATCCTTGGGGAGCGCCCAATCCTGCAGGGTGGTGGAGACCCCAAAAAACCTTCATGAGATTCCTAGAACCCCTTCAAAGTCCCCCAAAACCCCCCAAGGGCCACTTAAGCCCTTCCAAAGGCCCCCCCCAAGCCCCCCAAGGACCACCCAAGCCCCCCAAGGGCCACCCAAGCACTTCCAAGAAAGACCCTCCGACCTCTTCAACGTCCCCTCAAGCCCCTCAAGCACCACCCCAAGGCCCCCCCAAGGCGCCCCCAAGGTCCCCAAGGCCCCCCCAAGCCCCCCCTAAGACCCCTCCAAGGCCCCCAAGGTCCCTTCCCCACCCCTCTGGGGCCCGGGAGGGACACTCACGGTGCCCATGCAGGTGTCCTGGACGTCCACCCAGACGGAGTCGGCCACGATCTCTCCGGGCAGGACGTGGTAATAGGCCACGATGCGGAAGGAGGGGATGAGCTCGGGGGTCACGGGCAGGCTCATGGTGACCAGGCTCTGCCCGGCCTCATGGCGCTGCCGCCCGGCGCGGACGATGCGCCCCTTGCTCATGATCTGGGGCGGGTGAGGAACGAGGGGTTGGTGGTGGCCACCTGGCCGGCGAGTGACCAAAGTGACCCCTCAGCCCACCCTCGGCCACCACGGGGGTCCAGGACATCCTGGTCACCCCCATCCTGCTGTGCTGGCCCTTGGTGACCACTCTTGGACACAGTCATCGGTCACCTTGGCCATGGTCGTTGGTCAACTTGGCCATGGTTGTTGGTCAACTTGGCCATTGTCCTTGGTCACCATGGTCACTGGTGGCCATGGTCATTCATCACCCTGGCCATAGTCATTGGTCACTTTGGCCATGGCCACTGGTCACCTTGGCCACGGTCGTTGGTCAACTTGGCCATGGTCATTGGTCACCCTGGTCATGGTCATTG
>NW_020938820.1:0-3971 GCF_003984885.1 Neopelma chrysocephalum
TGGCACTGGGAACACTGGGAAGGGGCACTGGGAACACTGGGAAGGGGCACTGGAAAGGGGTAGGTGGCACTGGGAACACTGGAAAGGGGCACTGGGAAGGGGCACTGGGAAGGGGTAGGTGGCACTGGGAACACTGGAAAGGGGCACTGGGAAGGGGCACTGGCACTGGGAAGGGGCCACCCCAGCGACACTGGGACAGCCCAGGGTCCCCAGACCCTCTCCAGGTGACACAGGGACGTGACACAGGGACAGACATTGGACACCAAGTCCCCCCCTCCCCTCCAAAATCCCCCAGTCCCTCCCAGTCCCAATCCCCATCCCGGGGACCCCAATGTCCCCGCTGTCCCCACCGCTGTCCCCAATGTCCCCGCTGTCCCCAGGTGTCCTTACCCGGAGGTCAAAGGGCATGCCCGGTTTGAAGAACTTGGGGGTGCGGGTGAACTGGATGGTGTAGGGCGACGTCACGATGGGGATGCCAGTGCGCTGGGCCTCCACCATGTCACTGCCTGGGGCACCGGGGGCATGGCCACGGGTCACATGGGGACAGGGCTCACTGTCCCCTGCCCAGGGACAGCCCCTGGGGTGGCCCCGGGTGTCCCCATCCTCCCTGTCCCCAACCCCAGGTGTCCCCATCCTCCCTGTCCCCAAGCCCAGGTGTCCCCAGACCCACCTCACCCGGTGCCAGGTCTCACTGTCCCCTGCCCAGGGACAGCTCTGGTGGCTCTGGGATGTCCCCAGGTGTCCCCATCCTCACTGTCCCCAACCCCCGGTGTCCCCCCATGTCCCCCCATGTCCCCCCGTGTCCCCGTGTCCCCCCCTGTGTCCCCGTGTCCCCGCAGACCTGACTCGGTGATGACGGTGACGGACACATAGAGGGAGTGTCCCACCAGCTCCTGTGGGTTGGGGAAGCGCTGCCGCAGAGCGTCCATGGACAGCACGGCCTCGCCGTCCCCGTCTGTCACCTGCGGGGAGGGGACACTCAGGGGACACCCAGGGGACAGGGGGTCCATGGCCAGCATGGCCTTGCTGTCCCCGTCTGACTCCTGTGGGGAGGGGACACTCAGGGGACACCCAGGAGACAGGGGACAGACAGGGGACACCCAGGGGACAGGGGACAGCCAGAGGACAGGGGACAGGGATGGGGATGGAGATGGGAATGGGGACAGGGGTGGGGACAGGGATGGTAGAGTTCAATATGGGATTGAGATGAGGACAGGGATGGCACAGGGATGGGGACAGGGATGGGACAGGGATGGGGACAGGGATGGCAGAGCTCAGTAAGGGACAGGGATGGGGACAGGGATGGGGACAGGGATGGCACAGTTCAATATGGGGTGGGGACAGGGATGGCAGAGTTCAGAATGGGACAGAGATGGGAGAGCTGAGAATGGGACAGGGATGGGGACAGGGGTGGGGACAGGGGTGGGGACAGGGACAGGGACAGGGACAGGGGTGGGGACAGGGATGGGGACAGGGACAGGGTAGGGTCACCGGAATGCGCTTCAGGGACTCGGGGATGCTCTTCCTCTCATCGTCCACCATGACCCCAAATAGGGCAAAGGCTGTGCCGTAGAGACGCTTCCCGTACAGGTACCTGGGGACGGGTCAGCGTTGCCACCGCGTGTCCCTCCCACAGCCACAGCAGCGCCCCCCCGGTCCCCACATCGCCATCGGACAGTGCTGTCACCCCATTGTCCCCGTCCTGCTGTCCCTGTCCCTCTGTCCCCTATCACCCCGTCACACCCTGTCACCCCATTGTCCCCGTCCTGCTGTCCCTGTCCCTGTGTCCCCTGTCATCCCATCACACCCTCTCACCCCATTGTCCCCCCACTGTCCCCATCCTCATCCCACTGTCCCTGTCCCTGTGTTCCCTGTCACCCCATCACAGCCTGTCACCCCATCACAGCCTGTCACCACATCACACCCTGTCACCCCATTGTCCCAGTCCCGCTGTCCCTGTCCCTGTGTCCCCTGTCACCCCATCACACCCTGTCCCTCCACATCCCCCCCACCCTGTGCCCTCCTCACCCTCCACCCCGTCCCTGTGCCACCCCCTTCTCCCCGGGGACAGCAGCAGAGCCGGAAGGTGCCCTCACCCCGTCCCCTCAGCAGCTCTGACCCCCCCGGGGAGGTTTTGGGGTCCCCACCCCATCCCCTCGAAGGCTCTGATCCCCCCGGGGGGGGGATGGTTTTGGGGTCCCCACCCTGTCCCCTCAGCGGCTCTGACCCCCCCGGGGGGGCGTTTTTGGGGTCCCCGCGCCCACCTGGCCGTGATGGACACCCGGAAATCCTCCTTGCGGTCGATGTAGAGGAACTTCTCCTCCGGCTCCAGCGCCACCTCGAAGCTGGGCAGCACTGAGGGGGGGGACGGGAGGGGTCACTCCTTGTCCCCAAACCCCTGGGTGCCCCCCCGGGTGCCCCCCCGGGTGTGAAACAGAGCGAAAGGCCTGAAAAGCTAATGTAGTGTAGCAAAACAAGACCTGAAGAGTTAACTTAGAGTGCACACTCTGAGCAAAGACACAGAGAACTGAGCTTCAAGAACAATAATTCATAATTATTAATATAATTAATAGTAATAATATTAATAATATTGATATAATTAATATTAATATAAATATTAATATAATAAATCATAATTATAGATAATAATTCACCAAGGAACGCTGAACACACTGACACGAAAGGACAGAAAGTGAGCGCACGGGAAAACAGAGAGAACAAAAATGCTGACATACACGTAAAATAGACATATGGGAGGAAGACAGAGGGAGATAAGGGGAAAAAGAAGAGCCAAGGCCTAGGCACTCTTGCCCAACATCAGAAACTCCTGCCAAATGCATGTTGGAGTCAGCCAAAATTAAAGAGTTCAAAAGTTTACTGAGGAAGAGAAGCCAGAAGACAACCACCTGAGGCTGAAGTAACAGGATGTACCCCTGAAAGACTCCCCAAAATGATGGTCATGCCCCTGGACTCTGCCTTGACTCTGCCTGCTGTGAATGTTATAACTAGATGTGGCAATAATAGGAATATTTGTGTAGAATTGATGTAATCTCCTATGAAAATTGTATAAATAGTGCAGCTGTTCGCTGCCCGCTTTGGAGCTCTTTCATCCAGCGCGAGCCGGGAGCTCCCCAGCGTTGCTTTGCAATAAATACCTCACTGCTTAAAGACTAAAACTTTGTCTCTGAGTAGCTCCTTGCGCCTTTTTGGGGCACAAAATTGGCATCAGGTGCCCCCCACGCCCCTCTTACCGTACTCCTTGACCTCGAACTGGGTGGTGAAAACCTGCTCCGGGGAGTCCTCGAACTTGGCCAGCACCGTCCACATGCCCAGGCTGGGGGAAGGGGGGGGACACGGGGGTCAGGGGACAATGCCGTGGGCCTGGATGTCCCCATGCCACCCCCCCCGGGAAGGTGACACCCACCTGACAACCTCGGGCAGGTTGTGGTTGATGGACAGGATGCCGCTCTTGGTGGGCGAGGACACGGGTGTTTGTCTGATGATGATGTTGTCGGGCGTCTGGGGGGGGGACACGAGTGGGGGTCGGAGGGGTGGCACCGGGGGTGGCAGCGGGTCCCCGTGTCCCCATGCCCCCCCGGGTCACCCACCTTGATCTCCACGATGACCGTCTTGGCCACCGGCTCCATGAGGTGGCCGACGGTGAAGAGGCGGCAGAGAACTGGGAGGGGACACGGGGGGGACAAGGTGAGTGGGGATGGGGTGGGGGGACACCAGGAAACCCGGGAACGGGGGCTGGATGCCAGGAAGGGGGGCTGGACAGCAGGAATGGAGGTTGGAGACCCAGAAATTGGGGTTGGAAACTAGGGATGGGGGCTGGATCTCAGGAATGGGGGTTGGAGACCCAAGAATGGGGGCTGGAGACCCAGGAATTGGGGTCAGACCCCAGGAATTGGGGTTGGAGATCCAGGAATGGGGGCTGGAAACCAGGAATGGGGGTTGGAGACCCAGGA
>NW_020938821.1:0-2798 GCF_003984885.1 Neopelma chrysocephalum
GAATGGGGGTTGGACACCAGGAATGGGGGTTGGACACCAGGAATGGGGGTTGGAGACCCAGGAATGGAGGTTGGAGACCCAGGAATGGAGGTTGGAGACCCAGGAATGGGGGTTGGACCCCAGGAATGGGGGTTGGAGACCAGGAATGGGGGTTGGAGACCAGGAATGGAGGTTGGAGACCCAGGAATGGGGGTTGGAGACTCAGGAATGGGGGTTGGACACCAGGGGTGGGGGCTGGACCCCAAAATGGGCCCTGGGTCCCAGCAGGGACATTGTGGGGAGGTCCCCAAATGAGTGCTGGGGTCCTGCCCTGCGAGGTCACAGCAGCACCCCAAGGAGCCCCCGACCCCCGAGGTGCCATAGACGGGTGACTCAGCCCCTCAAGGTGCCCCAGGGGGTGTGACCCAGTCCCCTAAGGTGCCCTCAGCCCCCCAAGGACCCCCCAGCCCCCCAAGGTGCCATAGAGGGGCGACCCAGCCCCCCAAGATGCCCTCAGCCCCCCAAGGACCCCCCCACTCCCCGAGGAGCCCGGGGGTAGTGACCCAGCCCCCTAAGATGCCCCCAGCCCCCCAAGGACCCCCCTGCTGCCTGAGGAGCCCCGGGGGGGGTGACTCAGCCCCCCAAGGTGCCCCCAGACCCCCAAGGACCCCCCTGCCCTCCGAGGAGCCTCGGGGGGGTGACCCAGCCCCCTAAGGAGCCCCGGGGGGGGGGGGACCCATCCCTCCAAGGACCCCTCCGTCCCCCCGAGGAGCCGCGGGGGGGGGGTCCCCGGGGCGCACCGGTGGAGTCGGGGGTGTAGATGGGCTTGTCGGTCTGCAGGAAGATGTGGCCGCTCTGCAGCGACACGAGCAGCACCTTCTCCAGCACCGCCTGCCCCACCCGCGCCGTCACCGTCACGAAACGCTTCCCTGTCCCCGCGGGGAGGGACTTGGCCGAGACCTGCGGGCACGAGGGGACACCGCGTGGGACGGGGGAGACAGGGACAGGGGACACAGTGTGAGACAGGGGACAGGGGACACCGGGATGGGGGACACCGCGTGGGACAGGAGACACTGCGTGGGACGGGGGACAGTGCGGGGTACAGGGGGACACCGGGACAGAGGACACAGGGATGGGGGACACAGGGACAGAGGACACAGGGTCAGGGGACAGCGGGATGGAGGACACCGCGTGGGACAGGAGACACTGTTTGGGACGGGGGACACAGGGACAAGGGACACCGGGACTGGAGACACCGCGTGGGACAGGGGACAGCGGGACAGGGGACACAGGGACAGGGGGACACCACGTGGGACAGGGGACACCGGGATGGCAGACACTACGTGGGACACCGCGTGGGACGGGGCACACTGGGACAGGGGACACCGGGTGGGACAGGGGACACCGGGTGGGACAGGGGACAGCGGGACGGGGGACAGCGGGACGGAGGACAGGGGGCACTGGGTGGCACCGAGTGACACTGGCACCACAGGGTCGCACTGGCACGGGACAGGGGACAGCGGGTGCCACCGGTGACACCGTGACAGGACAGGGGACACCGCGTGGCACCGGTGACACGGGGACAGGACAGGGACCAGCGGACTGGACACGGTCCCCCCACCCCCGTGTCGGTCCCCCCCGCGTCCCACACAGGGTTAACCCCCCCCGGGGGCGGGAGGGGTCGGTGTCCCCCGGGCGGTGACCCGGGGGGCGGTGACCGGGGGGTGGTGGCCCCGGGGAAGGGGGTGGTGGCCGTACCCTGACGGTGGCCGTGGCCATCATGCCCTCGGCGGGGCTCAGGGGCAGCCGCGCCTGGAACAGGACCTGCCGCTTCTGCGGGAAGTCCTGAACCAGCAGCGTGGCCTCGGTGGCCGCCGAGAGCCCGGGGGCCTCCAGGACAACCTGCTCGTCCGTCTCCAGCCGCAGCACGGCCGGGGTCACCAGAGTCACCCTGGGGGGGACACCGAGGGTCACTGGGGGCTGTCCCGGAGACCCCCACAGCACACAGAGACCCCCAAATCAATCCCACAGCACCAATGGGGTCACCCTGGGGACACCACAGGTCACTGGGGGCTGTCACGGAGACCCTGCAGAGCCCAGAGCCCCCCAAATCCATCCCACAGCACCAATGGGGTCACCCTGGGGACACCAGGAACTGCCACAGAGCCCCCCCGAATCTGTCCCCACAGCACCAATGGGGTCACCCTGGGGACACCTAGGGTCACTGGGGGCTGTCACGGAGCCCCCACAGCGCCCAGAGCCCCCCCAGATCTGTCCCCACAGCACCAATAGGGACCCCCATTCCACCCCAGTATGTCTCCAGCACCCACCCCTGGGGGGTTCCCATGGTTGGGGGGGGTCCCAGGGGTGGTTAAGGGGGTCCCACGGCTGGGGGGGGTCCCAGGGGTGGCCGGGGGGGGTCCCGGGGACTCACAGCTGTGCCGGGGCGGGGGTCGCCTGGAGCAGCAGGAGCCCGAGGAGGCCGAGGGGCAGCAGCGGAGCCCCCATGGCTGCAGGAGGTGTGGGGGGGGGGACAGGGACGGTGGTTCGGGGGGGGTCCCTTTATGGTGCCCCGGTGGTTAATGGGTAACCAGCCGCCCCCGACCCACCCAAGGGCAAAGGGAGGAGAGGAGGACACCTGAGCCCCTCCCCCCGGGTCGGAGCTGGGCTGGGCTGGGCCCTCCTGGACCCCCCCGCGACCACCCGAACCCAGGGGGTCCTGCACCCACTGCGGGGGGGTCCCAGACCTTTGGGTGCCCCTTGGGAGGGGGGAGCTGGGACCCCCGGCCCTTCCCCCCCGCCCCTCCCCGTGGGGTGGG
>NW_020938822.1:0-2813 GCF_003984885.1 Neopelma chrysocephalum
GAATGGGGGTTGGACACCAGGAATGGGGGTTGGACACCAGGAATGGGGGTTGGAGACCCAGGAATGGAGGTTGGAGACCCAGGAATGGAGGTTGGAGACCCAGGAATGGGGGTTGGACCCCAGGAATGGGGGTTGGAGACCAGGAATGGGGGTTGGAGACCAGGAATGGAGGTTGGAGACCCAGGAATGGGGGTTGGAGACTCAGGAATGGGGGTTGGACACCAGGGGTGGGGGCTGGACCCCAAAATGGGCCCTGGGTCCCAGCAGGGACATTGTGGGGAGGTCCCCAAATGAGTGCTGGGGTCCTGCCCTGCGAGGTCACAGCAGCACCCCAAGGAGCCCCCGACCCCCGAGGTGCCATAGACGGGTGACTCAGCCCCTCAAGGTGCCCCAGGGGGTGTGACCCAGTCCCCTAAGGTGCCCTCAGCCCCCCAAGGACCCCCCAGCCCCCCAAGGTGCCATAGAGGGGCGACCCAGCCCCCCAAGATGCCCTCAGCCCCCCAAGGACCCCCCCACTCCCCGAGGAGCCCGGGGGTAGTGACCCAGCCCCCTAAGATGCCCCCAGCCCCCCAAGGACCCCCCTGCTGCCTGAGGAGCCCCGGGGGGGGTGACTCAGCCCCCCAAGGTGCCCCCAGACCCCCAAGGACCCCCCTGCCCTCCGAGGAGCCTCGGGGGGGTGACCCAGCCCCCTAAGGAGCCCCGGGGGGGGGGTGACCCATCCCTCCAAGGACCCCTCCGTCCCCCCGAGGAGCCGCGGGGGGGGGGTCCCCGGGGCGCACCGGTGGAGTCGGGGGTGTAGATGGGTTTGTCGGTCTGCAGGAAGATGTGGCCGCTCTGCAGCGACACGAGCAGCACCTTCTCCAGCACCGCCTGCCCCACCCGCGCCGTCACCGTCACGAAACGCTTCCCTGTCCCCGCGGGGAGGGACTTGGCCGAGACCTGCGGGCACGGGGGGACATCGCGTGGGACGGGGGAGACAGGGACAGGGGACACAGTGTGAGACAGGGGACAGGGGACACCGGGATGGGGGACACCGCGTGGGACAGGAGACACTGCGTGGGACGGGGGACAGTGCGGGGTACAGGGGGACACCGGGACAGAGGACACAGGGTCAGGGGACAGCGGGATGGGGGACACAGGGACAGAGGACACAGGGACAGGGGACAGCGGGATGGAGGACACCGCGTGGGACAGGAGACACTGTTTGGGACGGGGGACACAGGGACAAGGGACACCGGGACTGGAGACACCGCGTGGGACAGGGGACAGCGGGACAGGGGACACAGGGACAGGGGGACACCACGTGGGACAGGGGACACCGGGATGGGAGACACTACGTGGGACACCGCGTGGGACGGGGCACACTGGGACAGGGGACACCGGGTGGGACAGGGGACACCGGGTGGGACAGGGGACAGCGGGACGGGGGACAGCGGGACGGAGGACAGGGGGCACTGGGTGGCACCGAGTGACACTGGCACCACAGGGTCGCACTGGCACGGGACAGGGGACAGCGGGTGCCACCGGTGACACCGTGACAGGACAGGGGACACCGCGTGGCACCGGTGACACGGGGACAGGACAGGGACCAGTGGACGGGACACGGTCCCCCCACCCCCGTGTCGGTCGCCCCCGCGTCCCACACAGGGTTAACCCCCCCCGGGGGCGGGAGGGGTCGGTGTCCCCCGGGCGGTGACCCGGGGGGCGGTGACCGGGGGGTGGTGGCCCCGGGGAAGGGGGTGGTGGCCGTACCCTGACGGTGGCCGTGGCCATCATGCCCTCGGCGGGGCTCAGGGGCAGCCGCGCCTGGAACAGGACCTGCCGCTTCTGCGGGAAGTCCTGAACCAGCAGCGTGGCCTCGGTGGCCGCCGAGAGCCCGGGGGCCTCCAGGACAACCTGCTCGTCCGTCTCCAGCCGCAGCACGGCCGGGGTCACCAGAGTCACCCTGGGGGGGACACCGAGGGTCACTGGGGGCTGTCCCGGAGACCCCCACAGCACACAGAGACCCCCAAATCAATCCCACAGCACCAATGGGGTCACCCTGGGGACACCACAGGTCACTGGGGGCTGTCACGGAGACCCCGCAGAGCCCAGAGCCCCCCAAATCCATCCCACAGCACCAATGGGGTCACCCTGGGGACACCAGGAACTGCCACAGAGCCCCCCCGAATCTGTCCCCACAGCACCAATGGGGTCACCCTGGGGACACCTAGGGTCACTGGGGGCTGTCACGGAGCCCCCACAGCGCCCAGAGCCCCCCCAGATCTGTACCCACAGCACCAATAGGGTCCCCCATTCCACCCCAGTATGTCTCCAGCACCCAGCCCTGGGGGGTTCCCATGGTTGGGGGGGGTCCCAGGGGTGGTTAAGGGGGTCCCACGGCTGGGGGGGGTCCCAGGGGTGGCCGGAGGGGGTCCCGGTGACTCACAGCTGTGCCGGGGCGGGGGTCGCCTGGAGCAGCAGGAGCCCGAGGAGGCCGAGGGGCAGCAGCGGAGCCCCCATGGCTGCAGGAGGTGTGGGGGGGGGGACAGGGACGGTGGTTCGGGGGGGGTCCCTTTATGGTGCCCCGGTGGTTAATGGGTAACCAGCCGCCCCCGACCCACCCAAGGGCAAAGGGAGGAGAGGAGGACACCTGAGCCCCTCCCCCCGGGTCGGAGCTGGGCTGGGCTGGGCCCTCCTGGACCCCCCCGCGACCACCCGAACCCAGGGGGTCCTGCACCCACTGCGGGGGGGTCCCAGACCTTTGGGTGCCCCTTGGGAGGGGGAAGCTGGGACCCCCGGCCCTTCCCCCCCGCCCCTCCCCGTGGGGTGGG
>NW_020938823.1:0-868 GCF_003984885.1 Neopelma chrysocephalum
TAGAGGACGTTCCCACCCTTGGAGGACATTCCCACACCCTTAGAGGACATTCCCACCCTTTGAGGACATTCCCACCCTTTGGGGATGTCCCCACCCCCCGGGGGGATGTCCCCACGTCCCCACCCTTCCTGATGAGCTCGATGGCTCCGGCCCTGCGGTCGAGGCCGAAGCTCTCCCACTGCAGGGTGCTGTCCAGGTAGTGGGTGGCGATGACGGTGGGGGTCAGGGCGATCATGTTCTGCTCCCCGCAGCCCGAGGGCACCGTGATCAGGTGCTTCAGCTTCTCCCCGTCGACGGCCTTCTCCACCAGGAGGGACACGGGGTTCCCTGTGCCACGCCCGGGGGGCTGGTCAGGGTTGGGGGGGTCCCCTCCCACCCCACAGGGTGTCCCCGGGGGTGTCCCCTCCCCTCCCACCCCACAGGGTGTCCCCGGGGGTGTCCCCAGCCCGGAGCTCACCCTGGATGCTGATTCTGGTCTCGGGCTTGGTGTCGGGGACGATGTCGGACAGATCCGCCGCCTTCACCCGCTCCTCCTGCACCCCCTCTGTGGGGCAGAGCGGGGTGACCCCAAATCCTTCTTGTCCCCAAGCCCCGAGGTGACCCGGCCCCACCCCAGGATGTCCCCGGGTCTTCAAGACCTTCCAGAGCCACTCCAGGATGTCCCTTCTTCCTTGAGATGCCCCAATTCCACAGTGGGGTGTCCCTTGACCCCAAGATGTCCCAGACCCACAGTGGGGCTTCCCTTGACCCCAAGATGTCCCAGACCCACAGCGGGGCTTCTCTGGTCCCTCAAGACACCCCAGACCCACAGTGGGGCTTCCCTTGTCCCCCAGGATGCCCCAAACCCACCCTTGGGGGCACATCCTCC
>NW_020938824.1:0-936 GCF_003984885.1 Neopelma chrysocephalum
CCACCCTTGGAGGACATTCCCACACCCTTAGAGGATGTTCCCACCCTTGGAGGACATTCCCACACCCTTAGAGGATGTTCCCACCCTGGGAGGACATTCCCACCCTTTGGGGATGTCCCCACCCCCCGGGGGGATGTCCCCACGTCCCCACCCTTCCTGATGAGCTCGATGGCTCCGGCCCTGCGGTCGAGGCCGAAGCTCTCCCACTGCAGGGTGCTGTCCAGGTAGTGGGTGGCGATGACGGTGGGGGTCAGGGCGATCATGTTCTGCTCCCCGCAGCCCGAGGGAACCGTGATCAGGTGCTTCAGCTTCTCCCCGTCGACGGCCTTCTCCACCAGGAGGGACACGGGGTTCCCTGCGCCACGCCCGGGGGGCTGGTCAGGGTGGGGGGGTTCCCTCCCACCCCACAGGGTGTCCCCGGGGGTGTCCCCTCCCCTCCCACCCCACAGGGTGTCCCCGGGGGTGTCCCCAGCCCGGAGCTCACCCTGGATGCTGATTCTGGTCTCGGGCTTGGTGTCGGGGACGATGTCGGACAGATCCGCCGCCTTCACCCGCTCCTCCTGCACCCCCTCTGCGGGGCAGAGCAGGGTGACCCCAAATCCTTCTTGTCCCCAAGCCCCGAGGTGACCCGGCCCCACCCCAGGATGTCCCCGGGCCCTCAAGACCTTCCAGAGTCACTCCAGGATGTCCCTTCTCCTTTGAGATGCCCCCAATTCCACGGTGCGGTGTCCCTTGACCCCAAGATGTCCCAGACCCACAGTGGGGCTTCCCTTGTCCCCCAAAATGTCCCAGACCCACAGTGGGGCTTCCCTTGACCCCAAGATGTCCCAGACCCCCAGTGGGGCTTCTCTGGTCCCTCAAGACACCCCAGACCCACAGTGGGGCTTCTCTTGTCCCCCAGGATGCCCCAAACCCACCCTTGGGGGCACATCCTCC
>NW_020938825.1:0-868 GCF_003984885.1 Neopelma chrysocephalum
TAGAGGACGTTCCCACCCTTGGAGGACATTCCCACACCCTTAGAGGACATTCCCACCCTTTGAGGACATTCCCACCCTTTGGGGATGTCCCCACCCCCCGGGGGGATGTCCCCACGTCCCCACCCTTCCTGATGAGCTCGATGGCTCCGGCCCTGCGGTCGAGGCCGAAGCTCTCCCACTGCAGGGTGCTGTCCAGGTAGTGGGTGGCGATGACGGTGGGGGTCAGGGCGATCATGTTCTGCTCCCCGCAGCCCGAGGGCACCGTGATCAGGTGCTTCAGCTTCTCCCCGTCGACGGCCTTCTCCACCAGGAGGGACACGGGGTTCCCTGTGCCACGCCCGGGGGGCTGGTCAGGGTTGGGGGGGTCCCCTCCCACCCCACAGGGTGTCCCCGGGGGTGTCCCCTCCCCTCCCACCCCACAGGGTGTCCCCGGGGGTGTCCCCAGCCCGGAGCTCACCCTGGATGCTGATTCTGGTCTCGGGCTTGGTGTCGGGGACGATGTCGGACAGATCCGCCGCCTTCACCCGCTCCTCCTGCACCCCCTCTGTGGGGCAGAGCGGGGTGACCCCAAATCCTTCTTGTCCCCAAGCCCCGAGGTGACCCGGCCCCACCCCAGGATGTCCCCGGGTCTTCAAGACCTTCCAGAGCCACTCCAGGATGTCCCTTCTTCCTTGAGATGCCCCAATTCCACAGTGGGGTGTCCCTTGACCCCAAGATGTCCCAGACCCACAGTGGGGCTTCCCTTGACCCCAAGATGTCCCAGACCCACAGCGGGGCTTCTCTGGTCCCTCAAGACACCCCAGACCCACAGTGGGGCTTCCCTTGTCCCCCAGGATGCCCCAAACCCACCCTTGGGGGCACATCCTCC
>NW_020938826.1:0-936 GCF_003984885.1 Neopelma chrysocephalum
CCACCCTTGGAGGACATTCCCACACCCTTAGAGGATGTTCCCACCCTTGGAGGACATTCCCACACCCTTAGAGGATGTTCCCACCCTGGGAGGACATTCCCACCCTTTGGGGATGTCCCCACCCCCCGGGGGGATGTCCCCACGTCCCCACCCTTCCTGATGAGCTCGATGGCTCCGGCCCTGCGGTCGAGGCCGAAGCTCTCCCACTGCAGGGTGCTGTCCAGGTAGTGGGTGGCGATGACGGTGGGGGTCAGGGCGATCATGTTCTGCTCCCCGCAGCCCGAGGGAACCGTGATCAGGTGCTTCAGCTTCTCCCCGTCGACGGCCTTCTCCACCAGGAGGGACACGGGGTTCCCTGCGCCACGCCCGGGGGGCTGGTCAGGGTGGGGGGGTTCCCTCCCACCCCACAGGGTGTCCCCGGGGGTGTCCCCTCCCCTCCCACCCCACAGGGTGTCCCCGGGGGTGTCCCCAGCCCGGAGCTCACCCTGGATGCTGATTCTGGTCTCGGGCTTGGTGTCGGGGACGATGTCGGACAGATCCGCCGCCTTCACCCGCTCCTCCTGCACCCCCTCTGCGGGGCAGAGCAGGGTGACCCCAAATCCTTCTTGTCCCCAAGCCCCGAGGTGACCCGGCCCCACCCCAGGATGTCCCCGGGCCCTCAAGACCTTCCAGAGTCACTCCAGGATGTCCCTTCTCCTTTGAGATGCCCCCAATTCCACGGTGCGGTGTCCCTTGACCCCAAGATGTCCCAGACCCACAGTGGGGCTTCCCTTGTCCCCCAAAATGTCCCAGACCCACAGTGGGGCTTCCCTTGACCCCAAGATGTCCCAGACCCCCAGTGGGGCTTCTCTGGTCCCTCAAGACACCCCAGACCCACAGTGGGGCTTCTCTTGTCCCCCAGGATGCCCCAAACCCACCCTTGGGGGCACATCCTCC
>NW_020938827.1:0-457 GCF_003984885.1 Neopelma chrysocephalum
AGGCCAATTGTTGGACGTAACCTGGGGCATCCAAGGGTGGTTTCAGGCCACTGATACTCTTCAACCATCGGCCAACACAAGGAGGGCCCAGGGGTGGCTTCAGGCCACCAACACCCTCCGAGTTTTGGCCAACACAAGGAACAACCAGGGGTGGTTTTCAGGCCACCAATGCTCTCCAAACGTTGGCCAACACAAGGAACTTCCACCCTTCCACGCCTTTGGGGGATGTTCTGATCCTTTAGGGGAGGCTCCCACCCATCCTTTGGGAATGTCCCCACCCTTGAGGAATGTTCTCACCCTCTGGGGGTTGTTCCCACACCCTTGGGGGATATTCCCACCCACCCTTGGAGAACATTCCCACCCTTGGAGGACATTCCCACCCTTGGAGGATGTCCCCACCCTTGGAGGATGTTCCCACCCTTGGAGGACATTCCCACACCCTTAGAGGATGTTCCCA
>NW_020938828.1:0-438 GCF_003984885.1 Neopelma chrysocephalum
AGGCCAATTGTTGGACGTAACCTGGGGCATCCAAGGGTGGTTTCAGGTCACTGATACTCTTCAACCATTATCCAACACAAGGAGGGCCCAGGGGTGGCTTCAGGCCACCAACACCCTCCGAGTTTTGGCCAACACAAGGAACAACCAGGGGTGGTTTTCAGGCCACCAATGCTCTCCAAACGTTGGCCAACACAAGGAACTTCCACCCTTCCACGCCTTTGGGGGATGTTCTGATCCTTTAGGGGAGGCTCCCACCCATCCTTTGGGAATGTCCCCACCCTTGAGGAATGTTCTCACCCTCTGGGGGTTGTTCCCACACCCTTGGGGGATATTCCCACCCACCCTTGGAGAACATTCCCACCCTTGGAGGATGTCCCCACCCTTGGAGGATGTTCCCACCCTTGGAGGACATTCCCACACCCTTAGAGGATGTTCCCA
>NW_020938829.1:0-5513 GCF_003984885.1 Neopelma chrysocephalum
GGAAAACCTGGAAAGGAAACCCAGGCAGGGAAAAGCTGGAAAGGAAAACCAGGCAGGGAAAAGCTGGAAAGGAAAACCAGGCAGGGAAAACCAGGCAGGAAAAGCTGGCAGGGAAAACCTGGAAAGGAAAGCCTGGCGGGGAAAATCAGGCAGGGAAAACCTGGATGGGAAAAGCGGGAAAGGAAAAGCTGGCAAGGAAAGCCTGGCAGGGAAAACCTGGCAAAGAACAGCAGAAAAGTCTCCCAGTTCATCTGTTCTGATGGGACTTCAAAACCCAACCTGAGAGATGAAGTTGGACTCCAGTTAAACCCTAAATTCCCACCGGGAAATGAACAGGAATCCAGGAGATGGGACCAACCAGGGGTGTCCCTGTCCTCAGAGTCTTGGGAAAAAAGGCCTCCAGCTGCACCAGGGAATGTTTAGCTCAGATATCAGGGAAAAATTCCTCCTGGAAAGGGCTGTCAAGCGTTGGAACAGGTTTCCCAGGCCGGTGGTGGGAACACTCATTCCCCATTCCCGTTCTCCAGGAGATGAGATGATGGCAACACTCATTCCCTTCTCCAGGAGATGAGATGATGGGAACATTCATTCCTCATTCCCCTTCTCCAAGAGATGAGATGATGGGAACACTCATTCCCTATTCCCCTCTCCAGAAGATGAGATGATGGGAACACTCATTCCCCATTCCTGTTCTTCAGGAGATGAGATGATGGGAACACTCATTCCCCATTCCCATTCTCCAGGAGATGAGATGATGGGAACACTCATTCCCCTTCTCCAGGACTTCTTTTTCCACACCTTTATTCCATTCCCTTCCTTCCCAGCCAGGATTTGCCTTTAAAATTCTCCTTCCACCTTCCCCCCAAAGCCTTTGGGACCTTTCCCCACCCCTCTCTCCTCACCTATGGGGATGTTTTCCCTTTCTTCTCCACACCTTCCCAATCAGGAGACCAACCCTGGAGGGACATCAAAGCCCCGTGGATGTGGCACTTCAGGACTTGTTTTCCTGGTGGACTCAGTAGGTTCAACTTCGGACTCCATGGCTGGGGAGGGGTTTTCCAAGCCCCAAAACAATCCAGGGATTCTCTCTGCTCCCTCCTCCCCAGCCCAGGAATTGTCTGGCTTGGGGTGGGTTTGGCCGAGCAGGGGGCACCTGAGGACCTGCAGCTGCAGGGGTGGGAAGGCAGGGATGTGGCTTGGAGAGGCGTCTCCAGCCCCCTTTCCCGCTGGTTTTCCATAGTGGGAAGACAATCAGGGAGCAGGGAACATCCCCAAGGGCTGATGTGCAAGGAAAACCAGGTGGTTGGAAAATTCCCTGCTTGGCTTTCCAAGGAAAATCACGGCCTGGGTGGACACTCTGGTTTATTAAACCCCGACAGCAGCTCTTCTTCCCACCCCCAGCACCCCCAGATTTTCCCTGGGTGGCTTTTCCCAGAGGAATAAGAGGTTTGGGAGGACAAGGGACACCCCCAGGGCTGCTCCAAGCTGGGAAGGGTCACTCCAGGTGCTCAGCCAAACACCCTGGGGTGGGTTTGGCTGAGCAGGGGGCACCTGAGGACCTGCAGCTGCAGGGGTGGGAAGGCAGGGATGTGGTTTGGAGAGGCATCTCCAGCCACTCTCCCGCTGGTTTTCCACGCTGGGAAGACAATCAGGGAGCAGGGAACATCCCCAAGGGCTGATGTGCAAGGAAAACCAGGTGGTTGGAAAATTCCCTGCTTGGTTTTCCAAGGAAAATCATGGGCTGGGTGGACACAGTGGTTTTTTAAACCCTGACAGCAGCTCTTCTCCCCACCCCCAGCACCCCCAGGCCTTCTTTTCCCAGAGGAATAAGAGGTTTGGGAGGACAAGGGACACCCCAGAGCTGCTCCAAGCTGGGAAGGGTCACTCCAGGTGCTCAAAAACACCCTGGGGTGGGTTTGGCTGAGCAGGGGGCACCTGAGGACCTGCAGCTGCAGGGGTGGGAAGGCAGGGATGTGGCTTGGAGAGGTGTCTCCAGCCCCTCTCCTGCTCATTTTCCATGCTGGAAAGACAATCAGGGAGCAGGGAACATCCCCAAGGGCTGATGTGCAAGGAAAACCAGGTGGTTGGAAAATTCCCTGCTTGGCTTTCCAGGGAAAATCATGGGCTGGGTGGACACTGTGGTTTATTAAACCTCAACAGCAGCTCTTCTCCCCACCCCCAGCACCCCCAGGTTTTCCCTGGGTGGCTTTTCCCAGAGGAATAAGAGGCTTGGGAGGACAAGGGACACCCCCAGAGCTGCTCCAAGCTGGGAAGGGTCACTCCAGGTGCTCACCCAAACACCCTGGGGTGGGTTTGGCTGAGCAGGGGGCACCTGAGGACCTGCAGCTGCAGGGGTGGGAAGGCAGAGATGTGGCTTGGAGAGGTGTCTCCAGTCCCTTCTCCCGCTGGTTTTCCACGCTGGGAAGACAATCAGGGAGCAGGGAACGTCATCAAGGTTGTTGTGCAATGAAAACCAGGTGGTTGGAAAATTCCCTGCTTGGTTTTCCAAGGAAAATCACAGGCTAGGTGGACAGGCTGGGTTATTAAACCCCAACAGCAGCTCTTCTTCCCACCCCCAGCACCCCCAGGTTTTCCCTGGGTGGCTTTTCCCAGAGGAATAAGAGGTTTGGGAGGACAAGGGACACCCCCAGGGCTGCTCCAAGCTGGGAAGGGTCACTCCAGGTGCTCAACCAAACCCAGGCCAAGTCCTGCCTCTGTTTGTGATCCAAGATCCCCCTCGCAGCAGTTTGGGTTTTCTCCTTGTCTTGTATGTTAATGGCACAGCCTGGAGGAATTCCAGGCTCGGGATAATTAGCTTGAAATTCCCTCCTGTGATTTCTCCAGAGTGGGGGGGGAATTAACTCCTGATTTCTGCTGCTGGAAAAAGGGTGGTGAGAAATCCTGGTGAGAAATCCTGGTGAGAAATCGGGGTGAGAAATCAAGGTGATAAATCAGGGGCCACTTCCAAGAAAAGCTGGAGGAAGGAGAAGTGGTCACCTCACCCTGCCTGTTTCTCACCTCCAGAGGAATTCCCACAGCCCAGCTGGGAAGTTCTTTCATCATCAGGCTTTCAGGGATCAGCTCTAGGGAATTTAGGAGCCAACATTCCCTCCTAATGGGGACAACTGGCCATCAAGGCTGGAATTCAGCTGCAGGCTCAGCCCCACATTCACTTGGATCTCCTGTGGTTTCATTTGTGCCCAGGAAATTCTTGTGTCCCCTGGGATTTCTTCTCCTTGGGTTTCTTGTCTTGCTTTTCTCTATTTTTTATGCTTCTCCCTGAAGAATTCCTGGGAGAATTTCCCCCCAAATTGGGAGTCAGTCACACAATTAATATCTGATAATACAAAAGCTCCTCTGGGAGCTTTGGGGTGTGTGTGTGTATACATACAATATTTCTTTATATAACATTGCATATTACAGATGTTATATTGAACTTATATAAACCTACCACTAAAATAGCAGTTAATTTTCTGCTAAAATAATAATAAACCCATTTTTTAATGATGGAGATCTGGAAAGTTCCAGCTTTCACTGATCTGTGTAGAAGTTAGAGAGACTACAAAAGGTTTCAGGCAAGGAATGTCTGACGGTTTTGAGGGAGTAAAAAGCACCAGCTGCTTTTTAGATGTCGGTGAGACCTCTAAAAAAAGGTCTCTGGGAGCTTTTCCCTTTCCCCTCCTCTCTCTCACCTCCTTGTTCCAAGCTTGGAGCTACTGGAGAAGCTCCAGCATTTGGGATGAAGAGTTGAGACATCCCCAGTCTCCAACCCTCACTCCAAACATCAACCTGAGTGCCCTGAACCAGGGAATCACGGAATATCCTGAGCTGAAACATTTGGATTTAATCTGAGGAAGCTGCAGCTCTGGGAGCCAGGGCACAACTGGATGGATTTTCCCTGGAATTTCCATGGACAGTGATGGATCTGCCCTCTGGGAGTTGGTTCCCTTTCTGAACCCACACATTCTTTCGGGACAATGAGCTCTCTCACCACCAGAAAAAGCATTTCCTCTTGGTTTTCCAGCTGATAAAGATCCTTGTGGGTCCTTCCAGCCCAGCACACTCCAGGATTGTGGGATTCTGTGAGCACAACTGAGGGATGGAAGGGGAGATGATGGGAACACTCATTCCCTATTCCCCTTCTCCAGGAGATGAGATGATGGGAACACTCATTCCCCATTCCCATTTTCCAGGAGATGAGATGATGGGAACACTCATTCCCCATTCCCCTTCTCCAGGAGATGGGATGATGGGAACACTCATTCCCCCTTTCCAGGAGATGAGATGATGGGAACACTCATTCCCATTTTCCAAGAGATGAGATGATGGGAACACTCATTCCCCATTCCCCTTCTCCAGGAGATGAGATGATGGGAACACTCACTCTTCTTTCACCTTTTCCAAGAGCTGAGATGATGGGAACACTCCTTCCCCTTCTCCAGGAGATGAGATGATGGGAACACTCACTCCTCATTCCACTTCTCCAGGAGATGAGATGATGGGAACATTCATTCCCTTTTTCCAGGAGATGAGATGATGGGAACACTCATTCCCTATTCCCCTTCTCCAGGAGATGAGATGATGGGAACACTCCTTCCCATTTTCCAGGAGATGAGATGATGGGAACATTTATTCCTCATTCCCTTTCTCCAGGAGATGAGATGATGGGAACACTCACTCCTCTTTCACCTTTTCCAGGAGATGGGAACACTCATTCCTCATTCCCCTTCTGCAGGAGATGAGATGATGGGAACACTCATTCCCCTTCTCCAGGAGATGAGATGATGGGAACACTCATTCCTCATTCCCCTTCTCCAGGAGATGAGATGATGGGAACATTCATTCCCCTTCTCCAGGAGATGAGATGATGGGAACCCTCACTCCTCTTTAACCTTCTCCAGGAGATGAGATGATGGGAACACTCATTCCCTATTCCCCTTCTCCAGGAGATGAGATGATGGGAACACTCATGCCCCATTCCCCTTCTCCAGCACAACTTTGTCCACACCTTTATTCCATTCCCTTCCTTCCATCTTGCAGCCGCACCGACCACGTCTGACGTTGTTTAGGGAGCTCATCGATTCCAGGTGCTGAGAAAGTCCCTCCTGGGGATATTTTGGGGCTTAATCCAAAGCAGGATGGTCCTTTCAGATGGGCCATAATCACCCTAATTTAGACAAGATGAAACTTGCTCAGCTCTTAAAATTAAAAAACGAGGCTCCACGTTTCTGGTGGTCACAGCTGGGGCTCAGAGACAGGAGTTGTTGATTTGGGAGATAAACAAGAGGCTGGTTTTGAACAAAACACAAGGAAAAAAAAGCGAGTTTCTCAACCACCAGAAACTACTAAAATTCCCTCTTAGGATGAATGGGTTTCATCCTTTGACCCAGAGGGATGACAGTGGGTTTTAATCTTTAAAAGATCCCACAATTAAATTTCAGCAGCAGAATAAAATTTCAGGCAGGCAAGTGAAACCATTTCGTTTGGCCTTTGTTTGATTCCTCTGACTTTAC
>NW_020938830.1:0-5487 GCF_003984885.1 Neopelma chrysocephalum
GGAAAACCTGGAAAGGAAACCCAGGCAGGGAAAAGCTGGAAAGGAAAACCAGGCAGGGAAAAGCTGGAAAGGAAAACCAGGCAGGGAAAACCAGGCAGGAAAAGCTGGCAGGGAAAACCTGGAAAGGAAAGCCTGGCGGGGAAAATCAGGCAGGGAAAACCTGGATGGGAAAAGCGGGAAAGGAAAAGCTGGCAAGGAAAGCCTGGCAGGGAAAACCTGGCAAAGAACAGCAGAAAAGTCTCCCAGTTCATCTGTTCTGATGGGACTTCAAAACCCAACCTGAGAGATGAAGTTGGACTCCAGTTAAACCCTAAATTCCCACCGGGAAATGAACAGGAATCCAGGAGATGGGACCAACCAGGGGTGTCCCTGTCCTCAGAGTCTTGGGAAAAAAGGCCTCCAGCTGCACCAGGGAATGTTTAGCTCAGATATCAGGGAAAAATTCCTCCTGGAAAGGGCTGTCAAGCGTTGGAACAGGTTTCCCAGGCCGGTGGTGGGAACACTCATTCCCCATTCCCGTTCTCCAGGAGATGAGATGATGGCAACACTCATTCCCTTCTCCAGGAGATGAGATGATGGGAACATTCATTCCTCATTCCCCTTCTCCAAGAGATGAGATGATGGGAACACTCATTCCCTATTCCCCTCTCCAGAAGATGAGATGATGGGAACACTCATTCCCCATTCCTGTTCTTCAGGAGATGAGATGATGGGAACACTCATTCCCCATTCCCATTCTCCAGGAGATGAGATGATGGGAACACTCCTTCCCCATTCCCCTTCTCCAGCACAACTTTGTCCTCACCTTTATTCCATTCCCTTCCTTCCCAGCCAGGATTTGCCTTTAAAATGCTCCTTCCACCTTCCCCCCAAAGCTTTTGGGACCTTTCCCCACCCCTCTTTCCTCACCTATGGGGATGTTTTCCCTTTCTGCTCCACACTTTTCCAATCAGGAGACCAACCCTGGAGGGACATCAAAGCCCCGTGGATGTGGCACTTCAGGACTTGTTTTCCTGGTGGACTCAGTAGGTTCAACTTCGGACTCCATGGCTGGGGAGGGGTTTTCCAAGCCCCAAAACAATCCAGGGATTCTCTCTGCTCCCTCCTCCCCAGCCCAGGAATTGTCTGGGCAGGGCTTGGGGTGGGTTTGGCCGAGCAGGGGGCACCTGAGGACCTGCAGCTGCAGGGGTGGGAGGGCAGGGATGTGGCTTGGAGAGGCATCTCCAGCCCCCTTTCCCGCTGGTTTTCCATAGTGGGAAGACAATCAGGGAGTAGGGAACATCCCCAAGGGCTGATGTGCAAGGAAAACCAGGTGGTTGGAAAATTCCCTGCTTGGCTTTCCAGGGAAAATCACGGGCTGGGTGGACACTCTGGTTTATTAAACCCCGACAGCAGCTCTTCTTCCCACCCCCAGCACCCCCAGATTTTCCCTGGGTGGCTTTTCCCAGAGGAATAAGAGGTTTGGGAGGACAAGGGACACCCCCAGGGCTGCTCCAAGCTGGGAAGGGTCACTCCAGGTGCTCAGCCAAACACCCTGGGGTGGGTTTGGCTGAGCAGGGGGCACCTGAGGACCTGCAGCTGCAGGGGTGGGAAGGCAGGGATGTGGTTTGGAGAGGCATCTCCAGCCACTCTCCCGCTGGTTTTCCACGCTGGGAAGACAATCAGGGAGCAGGGAACATCCCCAAGGGCTGATGTGCAAGGAAAACCAGGTGGTTGGAAAATTCCCTGCTTGGTTTTCCAAGGAAAATCATGGGCTGGGTGGACACAGTGGTTTTTTAAACCCTGACAGCAGCTCTTCTCCCCACCCCCAGCACCCCCAGGCCTTCTTTTCCCAGAGGAATAAGAGGTTTGGGAGGACAAGGGACACCCCAGAGCTGCTCCAAGCTGGGAAGGGTCACTCCAGGTGCTCAAAAACACCCTGGGGTGGGTTTGGCTGAGCAGGGGGCACCTGAGGACCTGCAGCTGCAGGGGTGGGAAGGCAGGGATGTGGCTTGGAGAGGTGTCTCCAGCCCCTCTCCTGCTCATTTTCCATGCTGGAAAGACAATCAGGGAGCAGGGAACATCCCCAAGGGCTGATGTGCAAGGAAAACCAGGTGGTTGGAAAATTCCCTGCTTGGCTTTCCAGGGAAAATCATGGGCTGGGTGGACACTGTGGTTTATTAAACCTCAACAGCAGCTCTTCTCCCCACCCCCAGCACCCCCAGGTTTTCCCTGGGTGGCTTTTCCCAGAGGAATAAGAGGCTTGGGAGGACAAGGGACACCCCCAGAGCTGCTCCAAGCTGGGAAGGGTCACTCCAGGTGCTCACCCAAACACCCTGGGGTGGGTTTGGCTGAGCAGGGGGCACCTGAGGACCTGCAGCTGCAGGGGTGGGAAGGCAGAGATGTGGCTTGGAGAGGTGTCTCCAGCCCCTTCTCCAGTTGGTTTTCCACGCTGGGAAGACGAGCATGGAGAATGAAAACCAATTGCCAGGTGGTTGGAAAATTCCCTGCTTGGTTTTCCAGGGAAAATCACGGGCTGAGTGGACAGGCTGGGTTATTAAACCCTGACAGCACCCCCAGGTTTTCCCGTCAGAGGTGGCTTTTCCCAGAGGAATAAGAGGTTTGGGAGGACAAGGGACACCCCCAGGGCTGCTCCAAGCTGGGAAGGGTCACTCCAGGTGCTCAACCAAACCCAGGCCAAGTCCTGCCTCTGCTTGTGGTCCAAGATCCCCCTTTGAGCAGTTTGGGTTTTCTCCTTGTCTTGTATGTTAATGGCACGGCCTGGAGGAATTCCAGGCTCGGGATAATTAGCTTGAAATTCCCTCCTGTGATTTCTCCAGAGGGGGAGGGGAATTAACTCCTGATTTCTGCTGCTGGAAAAAGGGTGGGGAGAAATCCTGGTGAGAAATCCTGGTGAGAAATCAGGGTGAGAAATCAAGGTGATAAATCAGGGGCCACTTCCAAGAAAAGCTGGAGGAAGGAGAAGTGGTCACCTCACCCTGCCTGTTTCTCACCTCCAGAGGAATTCCCACAGCCCAGCTGGGAAGTTCTTTCATCATCAGGCTTTCAGGGATCAGCTCTAGGGAATTTAGGAGCCAACATTCCCTCCTAATGGGGACAACTGGCCATCAAGGCTGGAATTCAGCTGCAGGCTCAGCCCCACATTCACTTGGATCTCCTGTGGTTTCATTTGTGCCCAGGAAATTCTTGTGTCCCCTGGGATTTCTTCTCCTTGGGTTTCTTGTCTTGCTTTTCTCTATTTTTGTGCTTCTCCCTGGAGAATTCCTGGGAGAATTTCCCCCCAAATTGGGGGTCAGCCACACAATTAATATCTGATAATACAAAAGCTCCTCTGGGAGCTTTGGGGTGTGTGTGTGTATACATACAATATTTCTTTATATAACATTGCATATTACAGATGTTATATTGAACTTATATAAACCTACCACTAAAATAGCAGTTAATTTTCTGCTAAAATAATAATAAACCCATTTTTTAATGATGGAGATCTGGAAAGTTCCAGCTTTCACTGATCTGTGTAGAAGTTAGAGAGACTACAAAAGGTTTCAGGCAAGGAATGTCTGACGGTTTTGAGGGAGTAAAAAGCACCAGCTGCTTTTTAGATGTCGGTGAGACCTCTAAAAAAAGGTCTCTGGGAGCTTTTCCCTTTCCCCTCCTCTCTCTCACCTCCTTGTTCCAAGCTCGGAGCTACAGGAGAAGCTCCAACATTTGGGATGAAGAGTTGAGACATCCCCAGTCTCCAACCCTCACTCCAAACATCAACCTGAGTGCCCTGAACCAGGGAATCACGGAATATCCTGAGCTGGAACATTTGGATTTAATCTGAGGAAGCTGCAGCTCTGGGAGCCAGGGCACAACTGGATGGATTTTCCCTGGAATTTCCATGGACAGTGATGGATCTGCCCTCTGGGAGTTGGTTCCCTTTCTGAACCCACACATTCTTTCGGGACAATGAGCTCTCTCACCACCAGAAAAAGCATTTCCTCTTGGTTTTCCAGCTGATAAAGATCCTTGTGGGTCCTTCCAGCCCAGCACACTCCAGGATTGTGGGATTCTGTGAGCACAACTGAGGGATGGAAGGGGAGATGATGGGAACACTCATTCCCTATTCCCCTTCTCCAGGAGATGAGATGATGGGAACACTCATTCCCCATTCCCATTTTCCAGGAGATGAGATGATGGGAACACTCATTCCCCATTCCCCTTCTCCAGGAGATGGGATGATGGGAACACTCATTCCCCCTTTCCAGGAGATGAGATGATGGGAACACTCATTCCCATTTTCCAAGAGATGAGATGATGGGAACACTCATTCCCCATTCCCCTTCTCCAGGAGATGAGATGATGGGAACACTCACTCTTCTTTCACCTTTTCCAAGAGCTGAGATGATGGGAACACTCCTTCCCCTTCTCCAGGAGATGAGATGATGGGAACACTCACTCCTCATTCCACTTCTCCAGGAGATGAGATGATGGGAACATTCATTCCCTTTTTCCAGGAGATGAGATGATGGGAACACTCATTCCCTATTCCCCTTCTCCAGGAGATGAGATGATGGGAACACTCCTTCCCATTTTCCAGGAGATGAGATGATGGGAACATTTATTCCTCATTCCCTTTCTCCAGGAGATGAGATGATGGGAACACTCACTCCTCTTTCACCTTTTCCAGGAGATGGGAACACTCATTCCTCATTCCCCTTCTGCAGGAGATGAGATGATGGGAACACTCATTCCCCTTCTCCAGGAGATGAGATGATGGGAACACTCATTCCTCATTCCCCTTCTCCAGGAGATGAGATGATGGGAACATTCATTCCCCTTCTCCAGGAGATGAGATGATGGGAACCCTCACTCCTCTTTAACCTTCTCCAGGAGATGAGATGATGGGAACACTCATTCCCTATTCCCCTTCTCCAGGAGATGAGATGATGGGAACACTCATGCCCCATTCCCCTTCTCCAGCACAACTTTGTCCACACCTTTATTCCATTCCCTTCCTTCCATCTTGCAGCCGCACCGACCACGTCTGACGTTGTTTAGGGAGCTCATCGATTCCAGGTGCTGAGAAAGTCCCTCCTGGGGATATTTTGGGGCTTAATCCAAAGCAGGATGGTCCTTTCAGATGGGCCATAATCACCCTAATTTAGACAAGATGAAACTTGCTCAGCTCTTAAAATTAAAAAACGAGGCTCCACGTTTCTGGTGGTCACAGCTGGGGCTCAGAGACAGGAGTTGTTGATTTGGGAGATAAACAAGAGGCTGGTTTTGAACAAAACACAAGGAAAAAAAAGCGAGTTTCTCAACCACCAGAAACTACTAAAATTCCCTCTTAGGATGAATGGGTTTCATCCTTTGACCCAGAGGGATGACAGTGGGTTTTAATCTTTAAAAGATCCCACAATTAAATTTCAGCAGCAGAATAAAATTTCAGGCAGGCAAGTGAAACCATTTCGTTTGGCCTTTGTTTGATTCCTCTGACTTTAC
>NW_020938831.1:0-3262 GCF_003984885.1 Neopelma chrysocephalum
TGGGATATTGGGCAGGAATTGCTGGCTGTGAGGGTGGGGAGGCCCTGGCCCAGGTTGGGCAGAGAAGCTGTGGCTGCCCCTGGATCCCTGGAAGTGTCCAAGGCCAGGTTGGAGCAACCTGGACTAGTGGAAGGTGTCCCTGCCCATGGATCCCGTTCCACTGGATCATCTTTAAGGTCCCTCCCCATTCCATAATTCCACAATTCTTTGTACCTGACAGCCTTTGGACCCTCACACATAAAACACACACAACTCAAGGCCTTGATTCCTTTTTCCTCTGGATCTGAGGAGGTTGAACCTGGAGCGACTCCTTTACTTTCCTTCTGGAATTCCTGACAGAACCAGGAATAACAAGTAGGAGTTTAATGCTGAATTAATTGGTGTATCTGCTGTACATTAAGTGTCCAAACTTGGAGTGAGATGTAGATTGATTGCAGCTCAAGTAGAACAGGAGTTGGCCTTTTTCTCCTCCTGTGTGTGCCCAAGTCCTCCCCCGGGGGCAGCTGAGGAGCGACAGAGGCATCATTTCATCCCACTTTTCTGGCCGAGGCAAAAAAGCAGCTCCTTCTGCAGAAATCATCCTGTTCCTCTTTGTTTTTCCTCCCCCAGATGGGGAGGAAAAGTCTGCAAACCAGGGGAGAGCTGCAGCTTTTAAGGTGAAAAAAAAACCACCCCCCCCTCAGAACGACCCCGAGGAGACTTTCCAAGAGCAGCCCCAAGTTCTTGTGTGGAGAAACCCCTGCAAATGAGGTTCTCCTGAGACCAAATCTGCCTCATCCAATTAAACCTTGTGCTGTAGGCACGTGAAAAAACCTTCCAGACCAAGTTTAGTTTTCATGGGTGGCTCGGAAGGCGCAGGAAACATCCAAATCCTGAAACAAGAAGTCCACGAGTTCCCGGCCCCATTTTCCAGACTGCCCCAAAACAGGAGGGTTTGTGGCTCTAAATCAGGAAAGGACCGAGCCCCTGCTTGTTTTTAAACCTCTCCTTAATTCCCCCTTCACACATCTGGAAGAGCAAACCCGAATAATTAATTGAATAATTAACTGAGGGCTCGGAGCTGGCGGGGAAACCTCGGCGCTAAAAATGAGAATTGGGAATAAACGAGTGGAAATGGGAGCGTGTTCCTTGACAGGTCATCAAGAAAAGAGGCAGGAGAAGAGACTGTGACAATAATAATAATAATAATAAATAATAATAATATTAATTCAAGCAGCATTGTTTGCTCTGGGCTTGCAAGGGGCTGAAAGGTGAAGTCGCGACCGGTCTGGGGGCGGCTGAACCTCAAATATAAAGGGTGGGGAAACCCCTGCGTGGGCTTTGGAGGATTTTAAACATCTCTCCAGCACTAAATTATGTATTTATAGCATTAAAAATATGTATTTGTGTCGTTCAATGCGTATTTATGTCGTTAAATGCATATTTATGTCGTTAAATGTGTATTTATACCATTAAACTCCAGGCAGGGTGGGATTGGCTCTGGTGGGATTTGGCTCTGGTGAAGTTTAGTGAGGGATAAATTGACTTGTTGAAATTTAGGATTTATGTCCTGAGTGGTGGCAAACTGCACATCCCTGTTGGAAGCCGTGGGATCCACCAGCTGCAGGAGCTGCTGGGGGCTCAGTGGGGTTATTTTATCAATGGAAAATCTGCTTTTTTTAAATGTTCATTTTCTATTTATTCTAGAAAATGTTCATTTTCTATTTATTCTATTTTCTAGTTCTATTATTATTATTATTATTATTATTATTATTATTAATATATAATACATAATTATATAATATATATATAATAATAATGTTTTATGCTGCTGTGGGCTCAGTGGGGTTATTTTATCAATGGAAAATCTGCTTTTTTTAAATGTTCATTTTCTATTTATTCTATTTTCTATTTATTCTATTTTCTATTTATTCTATTTTCTATTTCTATTATTATTATTATTATTAATAATAATAATAATGTTTTATGTTGCTGTGGGCTCAGTGGGGTTATTTTATCAATGGAAAATCTGCTTTTTTAAATGTTTATTTTCTATTTATTCTATTTTCTATTTATTCTATTTTCTATTATTATTATTATTATTATTTTCTATTTCTATTATTATTTTCTATTTCTATTTTTATTATTTTCTATTTCTATTTCTCTTTCTATTATTATTATTATTATTATTATTATTATTACTATTATTATTATTATTATTAACTTTCAGGTAGCTGTGGAAATGCACCTTCCTGACAACCAGAAAACACATTCCCAATTTTTTACACATTCCCAATTTTTTTTCCAGAGCCGTGGCTGCCTGGGGAGCCACGAAGTGGGAAGAAAGCAGCTGTTGAACTCTGCACATCAACACCACACAACAGGTGAGGGCAGGAAGGGAAGAGGAATCCAGTGGAAACCTCCGGAGGAATTTAGGGAGACAGGAGATAATGACTCCAGTTGGATTTTGGCCAGGAGAGCCGGAGCTCTGCTGTTGGGAAAGGCACATCTGGGATGTTGGACAGTCAGGAGGCAGCTGGAAATGAGTTTGGCTCAGTTCTCCTCACTGGGTGAAAATTGGTCTCCTTGGAAGGAGCACAAGGCTCCGATTCAGACCTCCACGATCCCAAAATCCGGCCCAGGAGATCAGGAAAGCAGCTTCCCACTGCTCATCCATCCAGTTCCTCCCTGACAGCGGCCCTTTTAAAATAGAAATATAAATATTATTTGTATCAAAGGCCAGGGATGAATTGAAAGGGAAAAAAAATCCCTGTAAATAACAGGGAATGCAGAAAAACCCTTCAGCAGCCCAGATTTCCACAGGTCTTTCCTGAACAGGAATTTTCTTCCCCCTGGTTTGTGCTGTGGGTGTTTTTATTCCCGTATAAAATGGGTCTGAGGTGGTGGAGGGGAGGTGCTGGTGCCCTGTTGTGATCCACAGCTCCAAAGAGACCTTTATTCCCTTTGGGAATGTCCTGAATGTTCACGTGTCAGCACCGACCCAGGAATAAAAAACAAACCCAGAGATTGTGACCCAAAAGTAAAAAATTGTGGGATGGTGGATCTGCTCCACATCCATCCCTTGTCCCCCAGCCCTGGATGGGATCCCAAGTCCAACTTGGATCAGGGTCTTGCTGTGATGAGGGGCCCAAACAGCTCCATGAAATCCCCAAACCACAGAAACCAGGAGCAGGAGGGATCTCAAGCCCTGGGAACTCAAGCCCAGCTTGGAACAGGGTCTTAATGAGATGAGGGGCCCAAACAGCTCCAAGAAATCCCCAAA
>NW_020938832.1:0-3276 GCF_003984885.1 Neopelma chrysocephalum
TGGGATATTGGGCAGGAATTGCTGGCTGTGAGGGTGGGGAGGCCCTGTCCCAGGTTGGGCAGAGAAGCTGTGGCTGCCCCTGGATCCCTGGAAGTGTCCAAGCCCAAGTTGGAGCAACCTGGGCTGGTGGAAGGTGTCCCTGCCCATGGATCCCGTTCCACTGGATCATCTTTAAGGTCCCTCCCCATTCCATAATTCCACAATTCTTTGTACCTGACAGCCTTTGGACCCTCACACATAAAACACACACAACTCAAGGCCTTGATTCCTTTTTCCTCTGGATCTG
This sequence comes from Neopelma chrysocephalum, assembly GCF_003984885.1. Taxonomy (NCBI): domain Eukaryota; kingdom Metazoa; phylum Chordata; class Aves; order Passeriformes; family Pipridae; genus Neopelma; species Neopelma chrysocephalum. The sequence continues at coordinate 287 of NW_020938832.1, forward strand.
AGGAGGTTGAACCTGGAGCGACTCCTTTACTTTCCTTCTGGAATTCCTGCCAGAACCAGGAATAACAAGTAGGAGTTTAATGCTGAATTAATTGGTGTATCTGCTGTACATTAAGTGTCCAAACTTGGAGTGAGATATAGATTGATTGCAGCTCAAATAGAACAGGAATTGGCCTTTTTCTCCTCCTGTGTGTGCCCAAGTCCTCCCCCGGGGGCAGCTGAGGAGCGACAGAGGCATCATTTCATCCCACATTTCTGGCCGAGGCAAAAAAGCAGCTCCTTCTGCAGAAATCATCCTGTTCCTCTTTGTTTTTCCTCCCCCAGATGGGGAGGAAAAGTCTGCAAACCAGGGGAGAGCTGCAGCTTTTAAGGTGAAAAAAAAACCACCCCCCCCCTCAGAACGACCCCGAGGAGACTTTCCAAGAGCAGCCCCAAGTTCTTGTGTGGAGAAACCCCTGCAAATGAGGTTCTCCTGAGACCAAATCTGCCTCATCCAATTAAACCTTGTGCTGTAGGCACGTGAAAAAACCTTCCAGACCAAGTTTAGTTTTCATGGATGGCTCGGAAGGCGCAGGAAACATCCAAATCCTGAAACAAGGAATCCACAACTTCCCGGCCCCATGTTCCAGACTGCCCCAAAACAGGAGGGTTTGTGGCTCTAAATGAGGAAAGGACTGAGCCCCTGCTTGTTTTTAAACCTCTCCTTAATTCCCCCTTCACACATCTGGAAGAGCAAACCCGAATAATTAATTGAATAATTAACCGAGGGCTTGGAGTTTGGAGGGGAAACCTCGGCGCTAAAAATGAGAATTGGGAATAAACGAGTGGAAATGGGAGCGTGTTCCTTGACAGGTCATCAAGAAAAGAGGCAGAAGAAGAGACTGTGACAATAATAATAATATTAATATTAATAATAATAATAATATTAATTCAAGCAGCATTGTTTGCTCTGGGCTTGCAAGGGGCTGAAAGGTGAAGTCGCGACCGGTCTGGGGGCGGCTGAACCTCAAATATAAAGGGTGGGGAAACCCCTGCGTGGGCTTTGGAGGATTTTAAACATCTCTCCAGCACTAAATTATGTATTTATAGCATTAAAAATATGTATTTGTGTCGTTCAATGCGTATTTATGTCGTTAAATGCATATTTATGTCGTTAAATGTGTATTTATACCATTAAACTCCAGGCAGGGTGGGATTGGCTCTGGTGGGATTTGGCTCTGGTGAAGTTTAGTGAGGGATAAATTGACTTGTTGAAATTTAGGATTTATGTCCTGAGTGGTGGCAAACTGCACATCCCTGTTGGAAGCCGTGGGATCCACCAGCTGCAGGAGCTGCTGGGGGCTCAGTGGGGTTATTTTATCAATGGAAAATCTGCTTTTTTTAAATGTTCATTTTCTATTTATTCTAGAAAATGTTCATTTTCTATTTATTCTATTTTCTAGTTCTATTATTATTATTATTATTATTATTATTATTATTAATATATAATACATAATTATATAATATATATATAATAATAATGTTTTATGCTGCTGTGGGCTCAGTGGGGTTATTTTATCAATGGAAAATCTGCTTTTTTTAAATGTTCATTTTCTATTTATTCTATTTTCTATTTATTCTATTTTCTATTTATTCTATTTTCTATTTCTATTATTATTATTATTATTAATAATAATAATAATGTTTTATGTTGCTGTGGGCTCAGTGGGGTTATTTTATCAATGGAAAATCTGCTTTTTTAAATGTTTATTTTCTATTTATTCTATTTTCTATTTATTCTATTTTCTATTATTATTATTATTATTTTCTATTTCTATTATTATTTTCTATTTCTATTTTTATTATTTTCTATTTCTATTTCTCTTTCTATTATTATTATTATTATTATTATTATTATTATTATTATTATTATTATTATTATTATTATTAACTTTCAGGTAGCTGTGGAAATGCACCTTCCTGACAACCAGAAAACACATTCCCAATTTTTTACACATTCCCAATTTTTTTTCCAGAGCCGTGGCTGCCTGGGGAGCCACGAAGTGGGAAGAAAGCAGCTGTTGAACTCTGCACATCAACACCACACGACAGGTCAGGGCAGGAAGGGAAGAGGAATCCAGTGGAAACCTCCGGAGGAATTTAGGGAGACAGGAGATAATGAACTCCAGTTGGATTTTGGCCAGGAGAGCCGGAGCTCTGCTGTTGGGAAAGGCACATCTGGGATGTTGGACAGTCAGGAGGCAGCTGGAAATGAGTTTGGCTCAGTTCTCCTCACTGGGTGAAAATTGGTCTCCTTGGAAGGAGCACAAGGCTCCGATTCAGACCTCCACGATCCCAAAATCCGGCCCAGGAGATCAGGAAAGCAGCTTCCCACTGCTCATCCATCCAGTTCCTCCCTGACAGCGGCCCTTTTAAAATAGAAATATAAATATTATTTGTATCAAAGGCCAGGGATGAATTGAAAGGGAAAAAAAATCCCTGTAAATAACAGGGAATGCAGAAAAACCCTTCAGCAGCCCAGATTTCCACAGGTCTTTCCTGAACAGGAATTTTCTTCCCCCTGGTTTGTGCTGTGGGTGTTTTTATTCCCGTATAAAATGGGTCTGAGGTGGTGGAGGGGAGGTGCTGGTGCCCTGTTGTGATCCACAGCTCCAAAGAGACCTTTATTCCCTTTGGGAATGTCCTGAATGTTCACGTGTCAGCACCGACCCAGGAATAAAAAACAAACCCAGAGATTGTGACCCAAAAGTAAAAAATTGTGGGATGGTGGATCTGCTCCACATCCATCCCTTGTCCCCCAGCCCTGGATGGGATCCCAAGTCCAACTTGGATCAGGGTCTTGCTGTGATGAGGGGCCCAAACAGCTCCATGAAATCCCCAAACCACAGAAACCAGGAGCAGGAGGGATCTCAAGCCCTGGGAACTCAAGCCCAGCTTGGAACAGGGTCTTAATGAGATGAGGGGCCCAAACAGCTCCAAGAAATCCCCAAA
>NW_020938833.1:0-2764 GCF_003984885.1 Neopelma chrysocephalum
AGAGCTGCAGATAAAGAGAGAGGAAACATTCCCAGAGCTGCAGATCCCTCTGGTTGTGTGTTCAGAGAGAGGAAAGTTTCACTTGCTCTTCCCACAGCTCTGGGATTAAGCAAAAAAAAAGAGAAATAAAGACTTTAAAGCGTTTCCCAGAATTTATTTCCAAACCAAAAGGAACATTATGGAATTCTCCAGGTGAAGGCAGAAGCTCATCCAAGCTCAACAACCCGTAAAGCTCCATTGGAAGGGCGAGAATTCCTAAATTAACGTTCTAAAAACCAAGTTATTTGTTCCTCAAGTTGGGACAACTCGAGATCTCAGAATTATTCCGGAATAAAAATCAAATGGCACTTTCTGCCCCAGCTCCAGTTTGACCTTTGCTGACATTTCCAAAGCACGGAGAGGAGCTGGGCTGACACTGATTCCTCCTGAAGGTCCTCCAGGCCCTTTATTTTTGGACAGAGATCTTTGTCACCCATTTCTTTTGTGTTTTTTTTTTTCCTCCAGATCTGCAAAAAACAGAAAAACTTTGAAAAACGACGGTTTGGGGGAAGGGAAGGGAAGGGAAGGGAAGGGAAGGGAAGGGAAGGGAAGGGAAGGGAAGGGAAGGGAAGGGAAGGGAAGGGAAGGGAAGGGAAGGGAAGGGAAGGGAAGGGAAGGGAAGGGAAGGGAAGGGATGGAATTTTTCCTCCTCGTCATCTCGTTTCTCTCGACTCCTTAAACCCTTTTTTTATGGATCAGGAACAATTTGATTCGGAGATAATTCTTTATTTTGTGGCTCAGAAACATCTCGATTTGGAGAAATTCCCACTGCACAGCGAACAGGAGCAGGGAGAATCAGTGGATTCCCAGATATCCACTCCCCAAATCCTTCTGGCCAGGTTGGACAGGGATTGGAGCCAGTTTCCTTTGGATTAACCAGAGGAGAAGTCCCAGAGATCCTTTCAACAGCAAATTCAATTCAAATTTATTCATCCCTCTCCTCGTGTTTAAAGCAGGAAAACTGTTGGTGTGACCCCAAACATCTCCCCAGCTTCCAGCATCTTCCTGGGAGCTCTTGAAATCCAAATTTCATTTATTTTTCAGGATAACCAAAGTATCCCTTGTGATATCATCGATATCCCTGCTGGAAAAAGATCAGCCACAACCATAATCTTGCCCCAAGCCATTCCCAGTCAAGTTGGATAATTCCAGGAGGCAGGGAAGACCTAAAGAAGACAATGTATTCCTGAAGAAAATCCCATGGGAAGGAGCCAAGCAGCTTTTCCCTGTCTGTCTCTGAGGGATAACAGCAAAAAACAACTGTCAGGACAATTCTGGGCTCACCAAATTCCACCCTGGAAGTGAGAGGAAATCCCCATTTCTGAAAACAAAAAAGTGCTTTTCCCAAGGATTTCCCTGCTTTGGAATCACATCAGATGACGCAAAATTTAAGCATTTTGAGCAGTTTTCCCTTCAGGTCAAAAATCATCTTGTTTGGGTGTTGTTGGGGGGTTTTTTTGGTCTTAATTATTTGGATTTCAAGGAAGAGGAGAATTCAATTCTTTCCCAATATCCCATCTCACCCTGCCCTCCTTGAGCTTAAGGAGCCATTCCCTGTGTCCTGTCCCTCCATCCCTCATCAAAATTCCCTCTCCAACCTTTTTTCATCCCGTCCTGCCCGTGACACCAAAATTCCCCTTGGCAGAGGGTCACCTGGAACATCCACAGCTGCCCTCAGATCCCACCAGGCGAGCAGGGCAATCCCAAATTCCACCTCCAGGAGCTCTGACAGGGATTACAATTCCCTTTGTTGGGGAAAAAGCAGCAATTGCCCGTTCCCGGATGATTATTGGAAGCACATTTATTAAGGATTAATGTGAGAGTGATAAAAACCTTCCCTAATCTTTGGGATTGGGCTGGTTTTGATAATCATCCCAAACTGGGAATAGCAGCAAAAAACCCTTATCATATAAATCTGCTGGGGGGGGGTTTAATATGACAAGTTATCGTATGTTTAAATATCAACTGATTATTAGAAACACATTCAGTGAAAATTAACCGTGTCAGAGATTTTTATCTCTGCCACCACGTGCTTAAATAAACACACATGTTTTCCCAACCATTTGAAGCCCTGGTTTGTTTTATTAGGATGCTTTTTTGTTGCTGTAGAGAGGCTTTGTTTGCTCCCCATTCCTCACATATCCGGGATGGTTTTCATTCCTGGCTCGTGGCTGCTCGGGAAAACAATAATAATTATAATAATAACGCATTTGATTGGGATGGACCCCCCCCCAAAGCCCCAGCTCTGGCTGTTCCACGAACAACAAATCCAACACCAACATCCCCGGGAAGGGGGAGCCAAGCAGGGATCAAACTCCAACGGAACCCGCGGAATGAAAGGAAAACAGCGGCGCGTGCTCGGGACGACGAGGGTTTTGGAGCCTTCCTGGAAAGCAAAACAAGGGAAGAGCCCCGTGGGGTGGAGAGGCAGCCAAGGGGCAGCGGGACAGGGGGGAAAGTCGGGATGCACAGGGGGGAAAGTCGGGATGCACAGGAGGGGGTGTCTGCCCAGCTGGGGGGGTCCGGGGGGGTGAGGGATGAACCAGGTTGGAATGGATGTGCCCTTGGGATTGATCCGTGTTTTATGGCAAAGCCAAGGCTCTGGAGGTGAAAAACAGGCTCCAGGGCGGGTGAGGGATGAACTGGATTAGAATGGATGTGCCCTTGGGTCTGATCTGTGTTTTATGGCAAAGCCAAGGCTCTGAGAATGGATGTGCCCTTGGGA
>NW_020938834.1:0-2765 GCF_003984885.1 Neopelma chrysocephalum
AGAGCTGCAGATAAAGAGAGAGGAAACATTCCCAGAGCTGCAGATCCCTCTGGTTGTGTGTTCAGAGAGAGGAAAGTTTCACTTTCTCTTCCCACAGCCCTGGGATTAAGCAAAAAAAAAGAGAAATAAAGACTTTAAAGCGTTTCCCAGAATTTATTTCCAAACCAAAAGGAACATTATGGAATTCTCCAGGTGAAGGCAGAAGCTCATCCAAGCTCAACAACCCGTAAAGCTCCATTGGAAGGGCGAGAATTCCTAAATTAACGTTCTAAAAACCAAGTTATTTGTTCCTCAAGTTGGGACAACTGGAGATCTCAGAATTATTCCGGAATAAAAATCAAATGGCACTTTCTGCCCCAGCTCCAGTTTGACCTTTGCTGACATTTCCAAAGCACGGAGAGGAGCTGGGCTGACACTGATTCCTCCTGAAGGTCCTCCAGGCCCTTTATTTTTGGACAGAGATCTTTGTCACCCATTTCTTTTGTGTTTTTTTTTTTCCTCCAGATCTGCAAAAAACAGAAAAACTTTGAAAAACGACGGTTTGGGGGAAGGGAAGGGAAGGGAAGGGAAGGGAAGGGAAGGGAAGGGAAGGGAAGGGAAGGGAAGGGAAGGGAAGGGAAGGGAAGGGAAGGGAAGGGAAGGGAAGGGAAGGGAAGGGAAGGGAAGGGAAGGGATGGAATTTTTCCTCCTCGTCATCTCGTTTCTCTCGACTCCTTAAACCCTTTTTTTATGGATCAGGAACAATTTGATTCGGAGATAATTCTTTATTTTGTGGCTCAGAAACGTCTCGATTTGGAGAAATTCGCACTGCACAGCGAACAGGAGCAGGGAGAATCAGTGGATTCCCAGATATCCACTCCCCAAATCCTTCTGGCCAGGTTGGACAGGGATTGGAGCCAGTTTCCTTTGGATTAACCAGAGGAGAAGTCCCAGAGATCCTTTCAACAGCAAATTCAATTCAAATTTATTCATCCCTCTCCTTGTGTTTAAAGCAGGAAAACTGTTGGTGTGACCCCAAACATCTCCCCAGCTTCCAGCATCTTCCTGGGAGCTCTTGAAATCCAAATTTCATTTATTTTTCAGGATAACCAAAGTATCCCTTGTGATATCATTGATATCCCTGCTGGAAAAAGATCAGCCACAACCATAATCTTGCCCCAAGCCATTCCCAGTCAAGTTGGATAATTCCAGGAGGCAGGGAAGACCTGAAGAAGACAATGTATTCCTGAAGAAAATCCCATGGGAAGGAGCCAAGCAGCTTTTCCCTGTCTGTCTCTGAGGGATAACAGCAAAAAACAACTGTCAGGACAATTCTGGGCTCACCAAATTCCACCCTGGAAGTGAGAGGAAATCCCCATTTCTGAAAACAAAAAAGTGCTTTTCCCAAGGATTTCCCTGCTTTGGAATCACATCAGATTACGTAAAATTTAAGCATTTTGAGCAGTTTTCCCTTCAGGTTAAAAATCATCTTGTTTGGGTGTTGTTGGGGTTTTTTTTTGGTCTTAATTATTCGGATTTCAAGGAAGAGGACAATTCAATTCCTTCCCAATATCCCATCTCACCCTGCCCTCCTTGAGCTTAAGGAGCCATTCCCTGTGTCCTGTCCCTCCATCCCTCATCAAAATTCCCTCTCCATCCTTTTTTTCATCCCGTCCTGCCCGTGGCACCAAAATTCCCCTCGGCAGAGGGTCACCTGGAACACCCACGCCTGCCCTCAGATCCCACCAGGTGAGCAGGATAATCCCAAATTCCACCTCCAGGAGCTCTGACAGGGATTGCAATTCCCTTTGTTGGGGAAAAAGCAGCAATTGCCCGTTCCCGGATGATTATTGGAAGCACATTTATTAAGGATTAATGTGAGAGTGATAAAAACCTTCCCTAATCTTTGGGATTGGGCTGGTTTTGATAATCATCCCAAACTGGGAATAGCAGCAAAAAGCCCTTATCACATAAATCTGCTGGGGGGGGGTTTAATATGACAAGTTATCGTATGTTTAAATATCAACTGATTATTAGAAACACATTCAGTGAAAATTAACCGTGTCAGAGATTTTTATCTCTGCCACCACGTGCTTAAATAAACACACATGTTTTCCCAACCATTTGAAGCCCTGGTTTGTTTTATTAGGATGCTTTTTTGTTGCTGTAGAGAGGCTTTGTTTGCTCCCCATTCCTCACATATCCGGGATGGTTTTCATTCCTGGCTCGTGGCTGCTCGGGAAAACAATAATAATTATAATAATAACGCATTTGATTGGGATGGACCCCCCCCCAAAGCCCCAGCTCTGGCTGTTCCACGAACAACAAATCCAACACCAACATCCCCGGGAAGGGGGAGCCAAGCAGGGATCAAACTCCAACGGAACCCGCGGAATGAAAGGAAAACAGCGGCGCGTGCTCGGGACGACGAGGGTTTTGGAGCCTTCCTGGAAAGCAAAACAAGGGAAGAGCCCCGTGGGGTGGAGAGGCAGCCAAGGGGCAGCGGGACAGGGGGGAAAGTCGGGATGCACAGGGGGGAAAGTCGGGATGCACAGGAGGGGGTGTCTGCCCAGCTGGGGGGGTCCGGGGGGGTGAGGGATGAACCAGGTTGGAATGGATGTGCCCTTGGGATTGATCCGTGTTTTATGGCAAAGCCAAGGCTCTGGAGGTGAAAAACAGGCTCCAGGGCGGGTGAGGGATGAACTGGATTAGAATGGATGTGCCCTTGGGTCTGATCTGTGTTTTATGGCAAAGCCAAGGCTCTGAGAATGGATGTGCCCTTGGGA
>NW_020938835.1:0-3596 GCF_003984885.1 Neopelma chrysocephalum
ACCTTCCCAAATCCATGAACCCAAATTCCCAAAAATCCAGAGATTCCCTCCTGGAAAATTCCCTCCTGGGAGAGCCTGGGATGCTCCTCCTGAAGGCACAGGCCTGGCTGGAAACAGAAATTCCCGAAAATCCAGAGATTCCCAGAGGTCCTCCCAAGGCTTGGGGTGGTTCCATGGCCACCTGGACAGGGAAGAGGCTCCTCCTGAAGGCACAGGCCTGGCTGGAAAAACAGAAATTCCCGAAAATCCAGAAATTCCCGAAAATCCAGAGATTCCCAGAGGTCCTCCCAAGGTTTGGGATGGTTCCATGGCCATCAGGGAAGAGCCTCCTCCTGCAGCTCCAGCTCCTCTCCTGGCACACACATTTTAGGACAGCGGGAATTTTTGGGAGCTCCACCAGCTGTCACTTGGGAATCTGAGGATAACGAGGGTCGGGAATCACCTCTGGAGTTTTCCAGTCCGTTCTCCTGCTCGTTTTCCTTCAAAGTCAGAGCTGGAAGATCCCAATCCATCTTCATCCTCCATTTTTAAAAGCCTCAGTTCCTTGGAAATGGGGAATTTAAAGGAAGGACTGTGAGCTGCTGCTGTGCTCCCCATAATAAGGGGATTTTGGCCTTATTTTATCTCTTTTTAGCTTTATTTCATCCCTTTTTTTTTGGTGGGAAGGTTCAGAAAAATTCCCTTCCCTCTTCCCCCCCCCATTCCTGAAATGTTCTTCCATCATCAAATCCACAATTCAAATTCCATCCATTCAAACCCACATTTTTCAGGCCAGTTGGTGGTTTTTTTTTTCCTTTAAAACCAAATATCCAAGCAAACATTTTGCTCTGGGTCAGTTACTCCAGGAATTGGCTTCAGGTTGGAATTTCTTTCAGGGAGAAAAGAAATAAAAATAAAAAAATAATCTGGGCAATTTCAAAGCAAACAAACTTTCCATGGAACTTTTGGAAGCCTCTAATTCACCAGCAGAGCTTTCAAAGAAACATTTTTGACCAGGTTTCAAAAAAACAAAAAAAGGAGGGAAAAAAGGTCCAAAAAGACTGAAAGATGCTACATTTAATGAAATTATTTTATCATTTAATTTTATGTTATTTTTATATTCATTCTTGATATCTTATGTTTTAGGTTAATGCTGTGTGTTTGTATTAAATTTTAGATTGATAAATATTTTCTATTAATGATGCTGGTTTAGATTAATTTTATATTTTATATTTTATTTATTTATATTTATATTTATATTTTATAGTTATATATATTTATACTCATGTTTATATTTATATTTATATTCATGTTTATATTTATATTTATATGTATAATATATAAATAAATATAAATATATATTTATATTTACATTATATTTATATTTATATTTATATTTATATTTATTTTTATTTTTATATTTATTTTATATTTTTATTCATAAATGTTAAGATAGTTAATATTAATTATGGAGCTATAGCAGTTGGGAGCCTGAAAACCAGGAATGACTCTGGGAAAAGGGCAGATTTGGATGAGATATTAAGAAAAAATTCTTTCTTTGAGGGTCAGGGGGGACTGGGATGGAATTCCCAGAGAAGCTGTGGCTGCCCCTGGATCCCTGGAAGTGTCCAAGGCCAGGTTGGAGCAACCTGGGATAGTGGAAAGATTCCCTGTCCATGGAAAGGGGTGGAATTGGATGGGATTTAAGATCCCTCCCAACCCAAACCATTCCATGACTGAAGGCCCTTAGAATCCCAGAATCCTTCAGGTTGGAAAAGCCCTCTAAGATGATCCAGTCCAACCATTCCCAGCACTTCCAAGGCCACCCCTGACCGTGTCCCCAAGTGCCACATTCCCATGGATTTGAAATCCCCGGATCCACCCCTGCCCTGGGCAACCTCTTCCAACACTTTACAACCCTTTCCACGGAGGAATTTTCCCTGATATCCAACCTAAACTTCCTCTGGCACAGTTTGAGGCCGTTCCCTCTTTTCCTGTCCCTTGTTCCCTGGGATCAGAGCCCCACTTCCCCCCTGGATATTCTCCCCCATTTATTTTTCCTCTCCGTTCTCCCATCCCTGGGAGAACATCCCGTCTCCGGGTGTTTTCCCGCTTTCCTCCCCCCCTCTCCCTCCTCACCTGTCCCTCTGCCTTCCTCCCTTTTCCACCACACTTGACTGGAATCCAGGAGCCTGTTCCTTTCCTCCTGGGCACTTCCCAAGTTTTATTTGTGTGTTACTGGAAGGATTTTCCTGGCCCGGAGCCCTCGGATCTCTCTCCGCTCGTGCTCCCAAGCAGACAAACTCTTGGAATTAAAATTAGCAACAGGCAACACCTATTTTTTTATTTTTTCCTTTCATCTCTGTGTCTCCAAAGTGTTTCCAGATGATTTCACCCTTCCCTGTTTACACTGTGGGAAACTGAGGCCTGGAAAATGGGAGGATTTATCCAATGTTCACCAGTCCTCCTGGTCCTTCTGTGATTTCTCCCAGAACTTTCTCTTCCCTGTTTCTAAATAACTGGAGTATCCCAAATCCAATATCCAAGGATCCAAGAGGCTCCTTTTCATGGTATTTAAGACAGATTTTGGGATCTCCCTGCTCAGGGAAGGGTATTTAAAATATATGACCTTTAAGGTCTTTCCATCCCAAATTATTCCGTGATCTTCTATGGTAAAATGGTCAAAAAAACCCATAAAAATATCAGGGTTTAATCATCATGTTCTTATTAAACTCTACAAGCTGGTTTTGCTCCCATAAATTTCCTGGATCAAGGTTAGGACAAAGCCTGACCCACCAGAACTTTCTCTTCCCTGTTTCTAAATAACTGGAGTATCCCAGATCCCATATCCAAGGATCCAAGAGGCTCCTTTTCATGGTATTTAAGACAGATTTTGGGATCTCCCTGCTCAAGGCAGAGGGGTTAAATTATATGGCCTTTAAAGGTTCTTCCATCCCAAATTATTCCATGATTTTCCATGGCAAAGGGGTCAAAAAAAAACTTTAAAAATTCAGGGTTTAATCACCATGTTCTTATTAAACTCTCCTGATGGGTGGAACAGGGATTGGGCACATCCAGAGCTTATATTATTTTATTTTATTTTATTATATATGATTATATTATATATTACATATGATATTATTTTAATAGATAATATAATGTAACATATTTTGATCTGAGAAAACAGGGAGCACCTTGGGCCACCTCAAAGCTGGCTTGGAATCTCATCCACCTACGTGGATTTTTCCCAGGAAAAAAGATATTTTGGATATTTATCTTCAATCCAGGACTGGCCTGATTTGATCCAGTTTGGATACTTATTTTCAATCCAGGACTGGCCTGATTTAATCCCAGTGTCCTCCTATTTTTTGTCTCACCCAGGGGAAAATGGGAAAGGGCTTCTCAAACCTTTACCACGATATTGAAGGAATTTGGAGACACTTTTTGTCCCCGTTGCCATTCCTGGGGTTGGGATTGAGAAAACAGGGAGCACCTTGGGCCACCCCAAAATTGTTTTGGAATCTCATCCACCTCCGCGGATTTTTCCCAGGAAAAAAGGCAGTTTGGATATTTATCTTCAATCCAGGACTGGCCTGATTTAATCCAGTTTGGATATT
>NW_020938836.1:0-4533 GCF_003984885.1 Neopelma chrysocephalum
GATGATTCCCTGCAAGGAGAGGTGGGAAAAGGGTAGGATAGTGCAGTCTTGCATTCCCTGGATGATTCCTTACAGGGAGAGGTGGGAAGTGGATGGGATAGTGCAGCTTTTCATTCCCTGGATGATTCCTCACAGTGAGAGGTGGGAAGTGGATGGGATAGTGCAGTTTTACATTCCTGGATGATTCCCTGCAGGGAGAGGTGGGAAAAGGGTATGATAGTGCAGTTTTACATTCCCTGAGTGATTCCCTGCAGGGAGAGGTGGAAAAAGATTGGAATAATGCAGATTTCCATTCCCTGGATGCTTCTTCACAATGAGAGGTGGGAAAAGGGTAGGATAGTGCAGTTTTACATTCCCCAGGTGATTCCCTGCAGGGAGAGGTGGGAGAAGGGTGGGATAATGCAGATTTCCATTCCCTGGATGATTCCTCAGAGTGAGAGTTGGGAAAAGGGTAGGATATTGCAGTTTTGCATTCCCTGGGTGATTCCCTGCAGGGAGAGGTGGGAAGTGGATGGGATAGTGCAATTTTGCATTCCCTGGGTGATTCCTTGCAGGGAGAGGTGGGAGAAGGGTGGGATAGTGCAGATTTCCATTCCCTGAGTGATTCCTTGCAGAAAGAGGTGGGAAATGGGTGGGATAGTGCAATTTTTCTTTCTCTGGATGATTCCTCACAGTGAGAGGTGGAAAGTGGGTGAGATATTGCAATTTTTAATTATCTGGATGATTCCCTGCAGTGAGAGATGGGAAAAGGGTGGAATAATGCAGATTTCCATACCCTGGATGATTCCCTGCAGGGAGAGGTGGGAAATGGGTGGGATAGTGCAGATTTCCATACCCTGGATGATTCCCTGCAGGAAGAGCTGGGAAATGGGTGGGATAGTGCAGATTTCCATTCCCTGAGCAATTCCTTGCAGGGAGAGGTGGGAAATGGGTGGGATAGTGCAGTTTTACATTCCCTGGATAATTCCCTGTGGTGAGAGGTGGGAAATGGGTGGGATAGTGCAGTTTTGAATTATCTGGATGATTCTTCACAGTGAGAGGTGGGAAATGGGTGGGATATTCCAGTTTTCCCCCCCTTGCTCCCCCTTGTGCTCCCTCAGAGGGTGACACATGTTGTCCCTGCCACTGTCAGGATTTCTGATTTCTCCTGCCTTTTGTCATCCCCGGATTGCCAAACTCTCCCAGGCCTCTGGCACCGCTTTGCCTTCCACACCCTGAGCCTCCACACCCCTTTCAACACAATCCCACACCTCCTCCACTTCCCTGGGCTCCTTCCCCAGCCTTGAACTCGGCCTTGTTTTCCAGCCCTTTCTCCCTGTTCTTTGTTATCTGCGGGTCCCATCAGGGCTTGGGGACAAGTCTTACTTCACCTTCCCTGCCTTGACATGTGCCCTGGTTCCTGCTGGAGCTGAAATCCCTCCCCACTTCTGTTTTTCTCCCTGAAAAACAGGGGATTGTCTCTTTGGCAGGGGTGACTCTTTTATCATGGAATCCATGGAATGGTTTGGGTTGGAAGGGACCTGGAAGCTCATCCCGTTCCAGCCCTCTGCTGCAGGCAGGGACACCTTCCACTAGCCCAGGTTGCTCCAACCTGGCCTTGGACACTTCCAGGGATCCAGGGGCAGCCACAGCTTCTCTGGGAATTCCATCCCAGCCCCTCCCCACCCTCCCAGCCAGGAATTCCTTCCCAATATCCCACTTTAATCTACTCTCCTTAATTTTCTTTGTTGGTTACTTGCACCAAACCCTCTGGACACTCCGGGATGGATGAGTTGGAATGAGACAGAAAGATACAGTTCCTGCCCCAAAGATTCCCCAGTGGAAGCAAAACATCCTTTTTCTGGGATCTCCCAGATCCCAGCCTGGTCCAGAGAGCTCCTCATCCCAATGCTGGGACCTTCCACAGCTCCAATGAACTTGTCAGGAAGTTCTCCCTTCCTGGAGCACATCAATCCATTTTTTTTTTTCACTTCTCATCCTCAATTTCTGCACAGACCCACCCAACTGACCCCTTCACTGGTTAGTTAATTAATTAAGATCTAATAAGTGTTTTGAATCACCAGCAGACACAGCAAATTAAAATCTCCCAGATCCCAGCCTGGTCCTCATCCCACTGCTGGGACCTTCCACAGCATCTCCGGGGCTCCAATGAATTCTCGGGAAGTTCTCCCTCCCTGGAGCACATCAATCCATTTTTTTCCACCTCTCATCCCCAATTTCCTCACAGACCCACTCAACTGACCCCTTCAGTGGCCAGTTAATTAATTAAGATCTAATAAGTGTTTTGAATCACCAGCAGTGATCCCAACCCCAAAGCACCTTTCCAGGATTAATTCCCTGCCCTCAAGCAGCTGGAATTGTCTCGTAGCTCCACTAAACTGAGCTGGCAGGAACTCCTGTCCTGAAAGGTGAACAAATCCCACAAAAGGCAGGCCTAAATTGGGGGATTTTCCACTTACTCATCCCTCCTAAAAAGTCCTTACTCAGCTCTTCCCATCCCTTCACCTGCAAATAATTGGATTCGTGGCAACAGGGAAGGAAAACAAGGGAAAGGTCAAATGTGCAGGGCCTGGTTTCCTTCCCAAATCCAACATGGACTGGGGCAACGTGGCACGAACCAGGGAGGTTTCCAGCTCTGTTTCCAGAGCTTAAAGTTTTCCCTTCTGTGGCTCTTTTTCCTCTAATCCCATAGAAACCAGGGAAAGGGGATGGGGATGGATCCATGCTCACAGCAGGTTGATATCTGAGCCTAAAAATATTCAATTTTTTTATCTTTCCCCCTTTTTTCTGCCTTTCCCTCCCTTTTTATGTCTGGCTTTTCCACCTACCTATTGTTTTTATGAATTTTGTCAGCAGTTGGAATCTTCAAGGTTCCCTTTCCCCACTAAAAGTGAGAGCAGCGAGTCCGGGAGAAGTTTTTGGGGCGTTTGCAGAAGTGGGAAGGGATTTCACAGCCAAAAAGGGACCAGGGCACGTGTTCAAGGCAGAGAAGAGTCATCCCAGAGAAGAGATGGGATATGGAGGTGGCAAAGAACGTGGAAAAAGGGGTGGGACACGAGGGGAGTTCGAGGAGCTGGGGAAGGAGCTCAGGGAATTTACGGGCAGGAAAATTGGAGGAGAATTCCTTAATTGAGGAAAATGAGCAGAAAGCTTTCAAAAATGTGCCACAGGAGGTGATATTCCATGACTTCAGAAATGTTGGAACACCAGCCTGAAGAGGAAAATCATGGAATCATTAAAGTTGGAAAAGATCTCTGAGCTCATCAGCTCCAACCATCATCCATGGGCACCACTAACCCATGTCCCTCAAGTGCCACATCCATATATTTTTGGAACATTTCCAGGGATGGGGACTCCACCACCCCCCTGGACAGGCTGTTCCAATATTTGACAACCCTTTCCACGAAGAATTTTTCCCCCCATATCCAATCTAAACCTCCCCTGGTGTAATTTGAAGCCATTTCCTCTCGTCCTGTCCCTTGTTCCTGGGAGGAGAAGCCCCACCTGGATCCACCCTCCTGGCAGGGGGTTGGAGAGAGCAACAGGGTCACCCCTGAGTCCCCCCAAATATCAGGGGGATTTATTCCTTCAGTGGGAAATACACATTTTCCATTTCTTGGGGATCTCAGGTGCTTAAAGTCCCCGGAGCTTTAGGGCTTTGTACTGATGATGTGACACTAAATGGAGTTCAGCAGCGAAGGGATTGGACCAAGAGACACATTTGGCCCTATTTTATTGCTCTCCTGACTCAGAAATGCATTTTAACCTGACAGAGGGAAGATTTAGATGGGATATTGGGAAGGAATTCCTGGCTGGGAGGGTGGGGAGGGGCTGGAATGAATTTCCCAGAGAAGCTGTGGCTGCCCCTGGATCCCTGGAAGTGTCCAAGGCCAGGTTGGAGCAACCTGGGCTAGTGGGAGGTGTTTCTGCCCATGGCAGGGGGTGGAACTGGGTGGGCTTTCAGGTCCCTTCCAACCCAACCCATTCCATGGATTCTATGATTCCATGAAATTCCTTTCCAGACAGTTTCCCATTCCAGGGGGTACAAAGCAAACCAAGGGTTGACAAGAGTTGAGGTGGTCAAGAGGCCCCCAAACCAAAATATTCACACCCTCTGTCCTCAGCTGTGCTCTTCCCAAAAAATCCATGACTTTCCCTAAAAAAAGCCATCCTTGCCTGAAAAACCTTTGAGCATCTCCAGACATTCCTCAGCTTTTCCAGAACCCTCCTCAGATATTCCACAACCTTCTCCACCTCACACCATCGTGTTTGCCCAGAGGGGTCGTGGATCTCCATCCCTGGAAGTGTCCAAGGCCAGGTTGGACACGTTAAATCCCAGAAATTAAAGGTGAGGGAAGGACTTGTTGTTATAAGGTTGGTTTGGACATTGAGGGGCTGATTTCAAATCCTGGCAGAGCTCCAAGTGGGATCCAGGTGCTGATCAGTAAAACTCCCACTCCTCGACACCTTTATGATGTGCTGGATGGACTGGATGTATAATCAATAAATTCAGATGGATATTGGGAAGGAATT
>NW_020938836.1:24533-38174 GCF_003984885.1 Neopelma chrysocephalum
CCAGGGGAGGCTCAGGTTGGACATCAGGAGGAATTTCTCCCTGAAAAGGTGGTGAGGCCTTGGCAGGGGCTGCCCAGGGAGGTTTGGAGTGCCCAGCCCTGGAGGTGTCCCAGGAAGGCCTGGACATGGCACTGAGTGCTCTGGGCTGGGGGACAAAGGGGGCATTGGGCACAGCTTGAACTCCATGACCTTGGAGGGCTTTTCCAACCTTTAGGATCCTGGGATTCTGTGAAGAAGGAAATTATTAACTTTCATATTTATTAGATCAATAGATTAGATTTTGCTGCGAACAGATGCACAAATACACCAAGGGGTTATTTCTATCTGAAAGCCTTAATTGAATCTAAATTATGAATATTAAGTAAGACCCAGAATCCTCTTGCCTGGGATCCATCAATTAACAGCATTTTATTGACTGAGAATTTTAGGGCCCATCACACTGCTGAACATCCCAAGATTCCTTGTTCCCCGGAGATCCTGGACAGTGGTGGGACACTGGCCTTGGTTGGTGCCTCCAGGCTTGAGAGTGACCCAAAAGTGACACTTCAGCCTTGGCTGAGGCTTCTCTGAGCTGGAGAAGCCAAAAAGAGAGAAGCTGGAGAAGCTGTGCCCCCTGCCCACCCAGCATTCCCTGGAATCTGCTCTGCCCATCCACCGAAAACGAGCCCAACAGCACAAGAACTCGGGATTTGGGATGAAGGGTGGAAGCAGGTGGGAATGGGAGAGCTGGGAGGTGCAGGAGGGGGAGCAGCAGAGGAGCTGGAGCAGGTTGTGAAACGCTGGAGACATCCCAGGGCCCTTTCCCCGAGAGACGCTCCAAAGTGGGGCAGGGATTGGAACCCGGCTCCATATAATCCTCATATAATCTTCAAACAATCTTCATATAATCTTCAAACAATCTTCATATAATCTTCATATAATCTTCAAACAATCTTCACATAATCTTCAAACGATCTTCAAATCATCAGGCCTAGCATCTCCTTGCAGAAATCACCGTTGTTGCTTCACACCAGAGCTTTTCAAATCCTCACAATATTTTCCTTTTAACCGACCTCCTTTCAGTCCCCGACCAAGAACGAGCGAGAAAAGTCATTGAGCTGTTTCAAAAATACATATTTTAATGATTTAAAAAAAAAAAACCCACACAAGATACGAGGTGGAGAAGGTCCCTTTTTTTTTGCCTGGAAGGAGTTGTGAAATGCAGCAGAGCTCGTGAGGAACCCGGAGGAGTTCGTGGCCTCCAGGTTCCATTTGCATTCTTGCTCCTGGATTTCTTCCCTGCAGGAAAAGGCTGATTTCCCAACTTTTCCAACCTTTGTTCTTTGCCTGCAACACCAGCTGCTCCTGCACATTGCCAAGGGAAATCATAAACATTCCAGCTATTCCTTGGCTCCTCCCCAAATCTCCCAAACCAAACCTTTCACCAAAGCCACCCCAACCTTTCCCCTTTTCCGTGTTTCCAAACTAACCTGGAGCCTCGGGAATTGGCATCCAGACCCCTGGATTCCAGAGGGAAGCAAGCAGCAAGTTGTTAAGAAGCCTTTCCCGCTCCTGTTCTCAGAGCACACGAGATTAAATCGATATTAAGGTTTTAAAAAGCGATAATTAAGAGCCCAAATTCCTGTTGAAAACCTGGATTCCGGGTTGGTCCAGCTGGAATCTGCAAGTTGGGAGCAAGTTGGTATTTGCCTGATCTTGTGTCGCTTAAAACCCTATTTTTTATTCTTTTTTTATGAGTTTTGGACCATCTGGAGGTTGAATTTTGAAGATATTGATGTCTGGGAATGGCACAGTTGGGAATTTATTTCCATGGAGGAGCTTTTCCAAGTAACCTCCACCCTGCTACCCCTGTTTGCAGACACCAGATCTGTGCTGGTTCTCAAATTAATGTTTTTACATTAAAAAATACTAAAAAAACCAAAACCAAAACAAAACAAAACAAAAAAAAACCAACCCCCCCAAAAAAGAAAAAAAAAAGAAAAAAAAACCCAAAACAAAAAAAAAAGAAAAAACCAACCAACCAACCAACCAAAAAAAAATCCACAAAAAAACCCCAAAAACAAAAACAAAAAACCAACAAAAAACAAACAAACAAAAAAAACCAACCAAACAAAAAAACCAAAACAAAAACAAAAACAACAACAACAAAAAAAAACCAACCAAAAAAACAAAAGTTCTAAATCAGCACCTGGACAATATTCCAAGAGAAAAGATTTTTGTAAGGCCTTAAAATCACAGAATGCAAAAGAAAAGCTTTTAACTGTGGATGATCCTACAGTGGAAATCCCATTTTTTTTGCTCTTTTCCACGTTCAGTTTTATAGGAAATATCATTTATTTGAGAAGGGAAAAGGCCCCAGTTTGTAATTTAAGGTGAGAGGTTTTGTTTTGTGCCTCAATCAGCCCCCACAACATGGGGACAAATCTAAAGCCTTTAAAACCCTTCCTGCTTATATTTAAAATATTCCAGCTCCCAAACAACGAGAAAACTCAGAGCAAAAAAAAATAAAAATAATTCACAGGAAATACTTTGACACAGAGGCAAAATTTCCTGCTTTCCAAGATGACCAAGAGCAGCAAAAATGTCTTTTGACTTGAAACAATCGAGTCAATTCCTTCCAAAAAGACAAAGAAACTTTGAAATCCCTCGGAAATCCACACACAAAAAATCAGGAATGAAGAGTAAGACGAGGTACTTTTAATTTTTATGTTTCCAAAGATTGTAATTGGGAATATCTGGAGAAATTGGGGGTTGGGAGTAGATTTTTAAGGACCTTTCCAATCCAAAATGTCCTATAAAGTGCTGGGTTTTCCTCCATTATTCCTTTCCCTTATGGACTTCTCTTTTTTATTGGTATGTGATTAAAATATTTAGAGTGGTTTTATTAATTAATTAATTAAAATATATTTATTTAATGCTGTCTTTCCCAAAATATACCCACCTCTCCTCGGAAAGACACTTGGAGGGAGGGAAATTTTAACACCCAGAGCAAACCAGCCACCAAAAAAAACCCTCTGGGAAAGCGAAAAAAGAGGAGTCGAATTTCAATTCCAATTAATCCTTTGCGCAATTCCCTTCCCCGGCATCCCAGGTAATGTCTCCAAAATTCCAAACCCAATTAAGAACCTCATCAAAAGAGTTTCAGACGATCCTGGATGGATTTGGAGCCGGGTGGGAAAGGCAGGGACGCGGTGACGAAACCCCTGAGCAAAGTAGGTTTGGGTTTAAATCTCAGTCGGCGCTGCCAACCTCCCCCCAGCTGAGGATTATCCCACTCCTGGAGCCTTTGGTGTCCCAGAGAGCACGTCCAGCCACAAAAAACAGGGATTGACTGGCCCTGGGGGAAAGCAGGAGATGATCCCTGCGCTGGAATCCCATCAGGATTAAACCCCAGTCAAGTTGGAACTGAGTTCGCAGCCGAGGCCAAAACCATTTCTCAGCATGATCCAACAGCCTCTGGAATTCAGGGGGTGTTTTCAGGTTGACTTTGTGGCTCTTCACTCGACATTCCCTCTCTGGTGGCACCTGGTGGAATGTCCCCTCTGTGGCCTCGGGATAACGGGATCAAGGATTCCCGATGGAGCTCCGTGGATTTAAAGCTCTTCCCTTGCCCTGGGAAGGGTGAAAGGGCTGTGTCTCCATTGAAGGTTGTTCCCAGAGAAGCTGTGGCTGCCCCTGGATCCCTGGAAGTGTCCAAGGCCAGGTTGGATGAGGTTTGGAGCAACTTGGGATAGCAGGAGGTGTCCCTGCCCAGGGCAGGGAAGGGAAATGAATGGTCTTTAAAATCCCTTCCAATCCAAACCATTCCAGGATTCTGGAACCCCTCTGCTCTGGAGCCAAGCTGGGAGAGCTGGGGGGGTTCCCCTGGAGAAGAGAAGGTTCCAGGGAGAGCTGAGAGCCCCTTGCAGGGCCTGAAGGGGCTCCAGGAGAGCTGGAGAGGGACTGGGGACAAGGCAGGGAGGGACAGGACACAGGGAATGGCTTCACATTGGAAAAGTGAAGATTTAAATGGGATATTGGGAAGGAATTCCTGACTGAGAGAGTGGGGAGACCCTGGAATAGATTTCCCAGAGAAGCTGTGGCTGCCCCTGGATCCCTGGAAGTGTCCAAGGTCAGGTTGGAGCAACCTGGGCTAGTGGAAGGTGTCCCTGCCCATGGCAGAGGGTGGAATGAGATGATCTTTAAGGTCCCTTCCAACCCAAATCATTCCATGATTCCATGATAAAATGGACTGGCCATCACTTAACTCACAGATGCACCATCCTGCACTAAACCTTCATGATCTTTTTAAGAGGTCCTGGGTATGTGGGGATATCATTTTTTGGGAAAACAGGGGAGTAATTCCTTCAGGAACATTGTACAAACATCCCATTGCAGAGAGGGACTGGAGTAAAACAGAGGAGAACACTCAGAATCCCAGAAATGCTGAGCTGGAAGGGACCCCCAAGGATCACCCAGTCCAACACTCAGCCCTGCACAGGCCCAGCCCCAAGAGTGACACTAAAACACCACCCATTAAATGCTCCTTGGTTTGATTCCTCTCAAATAAAGCCAGAGATGATCTCTCTGACAGGGGTTTTTTAGGGAATATTTTTCAAGGGGTGGGTTGGTCCCATCCCCGCTTGGAGGATCTTCCACCGCTTTGGGCTCCTCCCCTGCTTTGTGCTGCTCTCTCAGGTTCTGGGCAACTCCTGTGGGGAACAACATCCTCAGGCAGGGTGTGGAGAGAGGGAAACACGGGGCAGAAAGGCCTCAAAGGGAGATTTGGAGGAAGAAGGGATAAGGAATCCATGGCCTCACCCCTGGGCAAGCCCAGCAACCCCCTGGGCTCCCTGGCAGGGTGCCCAGAGCTCCTGCCCAGCCTCAGATCCCACTGTCTGCTGGGATCTGACCATGGGCAGGTCAGACACAGCACGTGCACCTTCCCTCACCTCCCAGGAATTTGCTTTAGATCTCCCTGGAGATTGAGGGATAATTGAGGGATAACTCAGGGGAATGGAGTCCCGCAGCCTGAGGGCTCTGTGGGCTCCTCCCAGCTCAGGGTGGCTGCACAGGGTTGTCCACCCTGTTTCTTGGGTTCATGGGCGACCAGGGCAGAGTCAGGGGGATCCTGGGACCATTTCCACTCTATTTATTGTCATTACAACAAAAAAGAAAATAAAAAAATCTCCATTTCCAGAGAGAAAACTGATTATTGGCTTTGATGACAACAAAGGTAAAAGTGCTGCCCTTCAGAAAAACAAGGGAAAGGGAATTTCTGGGATGGAAAGGGAATTTCTGGGATGGAAAGGGAATTTCTGGGATGGGCAGGGTGACCCTTGGAAGGTAAAGGTTGTGTCAGTCATTCCTGGACATCCTTTCCCGGAGAAATGACCTCAGGGAACAGCTGCCCAAGGGGGAACTCGTGGGTTGGCCCGAGCTTGGTGAGCTGAAGGTTGTCCCATGGTCAAACATCCCGAGTTCTGGAAAGCTGGTGCCTCATGGATTGCTCCCCTTGAGTCACCTCCTGTCCCTTTTGTGGAGAAGGGGACAGGAGGAAGGACTATCAACACTTCCTCTGCCAGGAAGGTGGTGGCAGCAGGACAGAGGTCCCAGCCCTTCCCTCTTCCCACTGACCTGCAACACAACGGGGCTGGAACAGGGAAGTGGTGGAGCCACCAGGCCTGGGAGTGCTCAAAAAAGTGGCATTTTGGGCCACTTCCCAAAAGTGGAAGTGGCATTTTGGGACATGGTTTGGTGGGAATGGTGGTGTTTGGTTGAAAGTTGGACTTGATGATCTTGGAGGTCTTTTCCAAGCTTGATGATTCTACAACGAGCTCTGAGGTCAGGGGGGTGCTCCTGGGGGGGGTTAATGGGGTTAATTCCTCAGGAGGGGCAGAGGAGGGGCAGGGACTGAGCTCTGCTCTGGGGGGCACCAGGGACAGCACCCAGGGAAGGGCTGGAGCTGTGCCAGGGGAGGTTAAATTGGATTTTAGGGAAAGGTTCTTCCCCCAGAGGCTGGTTGGGCACTGCCCAGGCTCCCCAGGGCAGTGGGCACAGCCCCAAGGCTGCCAGAGCTCCAGGAGGGTTTGGCTGATCCTCTGGGGCACAGGGGGGGACTCTTGGGGCTGGGCCTGTGCAGGGCTGAGGGTTGGACTGGATGGGCCTTGGGGGTCCCTTCCAGCTCAGCATTTCTGGGATCATCCCCCCCAGAGGTCACTGGTGCTGCTCATGGAGGGGAAATGGGTCCTTCTACTCACTCTCCTCATTTCCCTGCTTTTCCAGACCCAATTTTTTTGCTGTTTTGACCCCAAATCTCCCTTTGAGGCCTTTCTGCCCCGTGTTTCCCTCTCTCCACACCCTGCCTGAAGAGGTTGTTCCCCACAGGAGTTGCCCAGAACCTGAGAGAGCAGCACAGAGCAGGGGAGGAGCCCAAAGGGGTGGAAGATCCTCCAAGCTGGGATGGGACCAGCTCACTCCTTGAAAAACATTCCCTAAAGAAACCCTGTCAGAGAGATCATCTCTGGCTTTATTTGAGAGGAATCAAACCAAGGAGCATTTAATGGGTGGTGTTTTAGTGTCACTCTTGGGGCTGGGCCTGTGCAGGGCTGAGGGTTGGACTGGATGGTCCTTGGGGGTCCCTTCCAGCTCAGCACATTTTGGAATTCTGTGAATTTCCATCATGTCAGAGCTTGGGAAAGTTGCGGAGAAGACCCAAATTGCCCAACTCTGCCTCGTGCTGCAGTGGAAAGGCAGGAGCAGGGCTTGGTGTCCATCCTGGTGCTTGGACATCACCCAACTCTGTTGGGCCTGGCCTGGGGAACCTCTGGTTTTCAAAGGGATCATTAAAAAACTTCCCAGAGGCTTGAGCAGAGCCAGGAGCTTTTGCTGAGCTCCCTTGGGAGCAAGGGCTGGATGGGATGGAGCATTTAATGGGTGGTGTTTTAGTGTCACTTTTGGGGCTGGGCCTGTGCAGGGCTGAGGGTTGCACTGGGTGATCCTTGGGGGTCCCTTCCAGCTCAGATATTCTGTGACTCTGTGATTTTGGGATCCTGTAATAAGAAGTCAACAAGAAGTTCCTTCCCCACAAGTCCCCAGAGAGGCTGAGTGAGGCAGGGAGTGGTGGGTGAAGCCTTTCACCTCCTTCATCTCCCACAGGAACACTAATTACTCTCACTGGAGGTTGGGCTGTTGCTGCAACCGAAGCTGTCGGGTGCCTGCACGGGACTGGGTTGCACAAGGAGCAAGATTAGTCCCATCTCCCTCACACCTGAGGAGTTACCTCAGAGCTCTGGTTTAGGCCAGGCTTAGCAAACCCTTGGGAATGTGCCTGGAGCTGCCAGTTGGCCCAGGGAGGTGCCCCCGTGGATGGGAATCCATCCCATCCAGCCCTTGCTCCCAAGTGAGCTCAGCAAAAGCTCCTGGCTCTGCTCAAGCCTCTGGGAAGTTTTTTAATGGTCCCTTTGAAAACCAGAGGTTCCCCAGGCCAGGTCCAACAGAGTTGGGTGATGTTCAAGCACCAGGATGGACACCAAGCCCTGCTCCTGCCTTTCCACTGCAGCACAAGGCAGAGTTGGGCAATTTGGGTCTTCTCCTCAACTTTCCCAAGCTCTGACATGATGGAAACTCAGAGAATTCCAGAATCCCAGAATGTGCTGAGCTGGAAGGGACCCCCAAGGACCATCCAGCCCAACCCTCAGCCCTGCACAGGCCCAGCCCCAAGAGTGACACTAAAACACCACCCATGAAATGCTCCTTGGTTTGATTCCTCTCAAATAAAGCCAGAGATGATCTCTCTGACAGGGTTTTTTTAGGGAATATTTTTCAAGGGGTGGGTTGGTCCCATCCCAGCTTGGAGGATCTTCCACCCCTTTGGGCTCCTCACCTCTCTCAGGTTCTAGGCAGCTCCTGTGGGGAACAACATCCTCAGGCAGGGTGTGGAGAGAGGGAAACACGGGGCAGAGAGGCCTCAAAGGGAGATTTGGGGTCAAAACAGCAAAAAAATTGGCTCTAAAAAAGCAGGAAAATCAGGAGACTGAGTAGAAGGACCCATTTCCCCCTCCATGAGCAGCACCAATGACCCCCATTATTATTCCCATCTTTCCCTGCTGTGCAGTGACATCCTGGGATTAAATCCCACCCGGGATTTCATTGTCACTCGTTTTTTAGGAAATCCTGTATTTTGACGTGTTTGGTTCATCAGTGGTGGGCACTGCACGAGCCTGGTTGGAACCTGATGGTCTTTAAGGGCCCTTAAAGCCAAACTTTTGTGTGATTCTCTGAAAACAGAGGTGATTTTGCACTGTGCTTCTCAGGGATGGAGGTGGACACATCCATAGTGGACACATCCATAACTTCCCAGCCACAGGAAACAGAGACAGAGGAATCTCTCCAGGGCAGGAGACACTCCTGAGAGCTGATCCAACCACTCTGCCTTCAAACAAGACCTCGTGGTTGAGATCTCAGACTCTGAGGGGAGATTCATCTTCCTGCTCTAGACCCCTAAATCTGATATCTATGAGATATCAGATTTCTACCAGGGAATGGTTTGGGTTGGAAGGGACCTTAAAGATTGTCCATGTCTCCCTTCCACTAGTCCAGGTTGCTCCAACCTGGCCTTGGACACTTCCAGGGATCCAGGGGCAGCCACAGCTTCTCTGCCCAACCTGTGCCACCCTCACAGCCACCCGTGTGGAGGGTCCAGCCCTGGCATAACTCAGTTTTTTAGGACTTTTTCTCCCAATCTCCAGCTCCCTGCTGGTGTTGGCTGTTTGTCCAGCTCTCCCTCCAGCCTTCTCCCTCTGGTTGGAGTCATCCTTGGGTAAACAGCTCCAGGGCCTCACCCAGCTCTGGGGGTGAGGAGGAGCTCTGAGCTCACTTGGCTTCATTTGCCCACAGGGCTGAGTCCCACGATGGGACCCGTGATAACCCCGCTGTTGGCTCCCAGCCTTCCCAGAGCACATTCCTCTCCCCGGGGAAGCTCCCACCAGGTGCCAAGGAGGGGCTGGAGTGCCCTGCCAGCACCCATCCTGTCCCTGGGCTGCGGGAGGAGGCCCTTCCCAGCCAGCCAGGACACCCACGCCGGGCACTCCCTGCCCACAGCCTGGGCCTTCCACGCTCGGGAGAAGCCACAGGGGCCACCGGTCATAGAATCAAAGAACCAGAGAGTCAGAGAATCAGAGAATCAGAGAACCAGAGAATCAGGGAATCAGAGAATCAGAGAACCAGAGAATCAGGGAATCAGAGAACCAGAGAATCACAGAATCAGAGAATCAGAGAATCAGAGAATCACAGAATCAGAGAATCAGAGAATCAGAGAATCACAGAATCACAGAATCATAGAATCAGAGAATCACAGAATCAGCTGGGTTGGAAGGGACCTCCAACATCATCCAGTCCAACCCTTGATCCAACCCCGCCGTGGTTCCCAGCCCATGGCACTGATGCCACATCCAGTCTGTCCTTAAAAACCTCCAGGGATGGAGAATCCACCACTTCCCTGGGCAGCCCATTCCAATGGCTGAGCACCCTCTCTGCAAAGAAATTCTTCCTAATCTCCAACCTAAACCTCCCCTGGCACAGCTGAAGACCCTGAGCCCTCTTGTCTTGCTGAGAGTTGCCTGGGAAAAGAGACCAACCCTCCCCTGGCTCCCCCCTCCTGTCAGGGAGTTGCAGAGAGTGAGGAGGTCTCCCCTGAGCCTCCTCTTCTCCAGGCTGAACAGCCCCAGCTCCCTCAGCCTCTCCTCATGGGAATTGTGCTCCAGTCCCTTCCCCAGCCTCGTTGCTCTCCTCTGGACCTGCTCCAGCACCTCCATGTCCTTCCTGAGCTGAGGGCCCAGAACTGGACACAGTCCCTCCTGTGCCCCCTCCAGGTATCCCAGCCCACGTGGCACCGGGACCTGGAAGGGGCTGAGGTGCCCCTGGTGCCTCTGGCACCGGGAGAGTTTGGGGTTAAGGAAGGAAAGGTGCCACCTGAAGCTCAGAGAAACCTCCCAGCAGTGGCCTGGGATCTCCTGCAGGGCTGCACAGGGGCCTTGGACCTCACTGGGTTGGGAGGAGGGATGACCAGAGGCCAGGTCATGGGATATCAGGGAAAATTCCTTCCTGGAAAGGGCTGTCCATCCCTGGCACAGTTGCCCAGGGCAGTGGTGGATCCTCATCCCTGGAGGGATTTAAAATCCCTGTGGATGTGGCACTAGGGGACACTGTAGTGGTGGCCTTGGCCATACTGAATTAACAGTTGGACTCGATCTTAAGGGTGTTTTCCACCCTAAACAATTCCACAATTCTGTGATCACCAAACTGGCCCTCCCTGGAATCCCAAACAGGGTCACACTTATTAAATCTCTCCCCCAAAATAAACCCAGCCATGCTCTCTTCTCAGGCCCCTGGGACAAGCCCATGGCACAGGAGCAGGGATTGACTGGCTCTGGAAGGGACTTTGGAATGCCTTAATTCCAAGTCTTTCAAAGGAAGGTTGACTTCCAAGACCCAGGGGGTTGATCAGGAGGTTTCCAGGCAAGATCAAACCCTCAAATGCTGGAGTTCCTGCATCTTTTGGAGTTGTTGCATTTTGCCTTTGCCCTCGTGCTTGGGCTCCCTTGTTGCCCCCAAAAACCAACAGAAGAGTTCTGAGAGCAGCCTCTGGTACCCTTTGGAATGTGCCCAGACGGTTTTTTTTAGGAGACTGTGGACTGGCAGGGATAAAAGTGGGCACTGCTGACAATGGAGCCCCTGGGTGAGCCCATATCCCAACCCTGGGTAAAAATCCTCACAGTTTTGGGGTTTTGTGCCCATAATCTGACACCAAATGCACTTCAACAGGGAAGGGATCGGTCCAGGAAAAAGGTTTGGCCCTGATTTATTGCTGTCCTGACTCAGAAATGCATTTTAAGCTGACACAGGGCAGGGTTAGATGGGATATTAGGGAGGAATTCTTCCCTGTCAGAGTGGTGAGGGGCTGGGATGGAATTCCCAGAGAAGCTGTGGCTGCCCCTGGATCCCTGGAAGTGTTCAAGGCCAGGTTGGAGCAAGCTGGGCTGGTGGAAGGTGTCCCTGTGGGACTGGATGATCCTTAAGGTCCTTTCCAACCCCAACCATCCCCTGGCATTCCTGGCCCTGGGAGGTGTGGGCAGAGCCCACGAGTTTGAGACGATCCCAAATTTTTTAAGTGGCTCCACGGCCCCCTCCAGAGACCCAGAGGAAGAAAAGGACTTTCCCAGATTTATTCCCGCAAGAACCAAAAGATTTACTCCCCCTTGGCTCCCTTTCAGGTGCCATAAATCGAGTCTCCCACTATCTTTTCACAGATTGTCTTCGCTGGATTTATCAGGAAGCAGTTTATGGGTTCAGAGCCCCCTTTTCTCCCCAGTCCCCCTCCCAGCAAGGACCTGAACAACCAGCCTGTGTTTATAAATATGTTGTATCAGGTCCATTAATGGCAACTGATTTATGACACAAATAAGAGACTTCATCAATTTTCCCCTGGCCCTCTTTCAATGGCACATAAATTACCCCCTTGCTACTGGGTTTGGATTTCTGAGTGGATTTATCGGAGCGGGGACTTTGCTCATTTATTTTATAGCTCCCTTTGTCTGCGGAATAATTAAGAGTTTGGAAGTTTTTCCTCCCTCTCCTTTATCCCTCTAGGAAAACACTTGAGCAGCTCCTTTGGGTTCCTCTCTGAGCTGCCAGTTGGAAGGACCTGGGGCGTTGCAAAAGACCCGTTTGGACCATCTCTGACCCCAAAATAGAGGTGGTGAGTGTCTGGTTTGGAATATTCTTGATTTTTTTTAAGGAAAAAAACAGCCTCTTGCTGCCCTGTCAGCACTGGCTGAGCCTTCTCCAGGTGGATGGGAAGGAGAACCCCTTGACTTGTCACATAAACACCTCCTGGCCCCACAAAGCTCCTTAAATGTCCAGGGTTTTCCTAAAAATCCACAGTTTCCACACACAGCTTCAGGAGGCAGCCTGGGAATGGTGAGGAGCTTCCCCTGGTGCCAGGACAGGGGGAAAACTGGGCAAAGTGCTGGAAGGGGGAGGCCTTTGCATGGCAAAGCCTCTCCCAGCAGAATCCTAAAGGTTGGAAAAGCCCTCCAGGACCATCAAATCCCCCCTGTGCCCCATCCCCACCTTGGCCCCCAGCCCAGAGCACTGAGTGCCACATCCAGCCCTTCCCTGGGCACCTCCAGGGCTGGGCACTCCAAACCTCCCTGGGCAGCCCCTGCCAAGGCCTCACCACCCTTTCCAGGAAGGACTTTTCCCTGATATCCAATTTAAACCTCCCCTGGTGCAACCTGAGGCTGTTTCCTCTCGTCTTGGCGCTTGTTTTTTGGGAAAAGAGCCCGATCCCATCGGGTTCCCCCCTCCTGTCAGGGACTTGCAGAGCCAGAAGGTCCCCCCTGAGCCTCCTTTTCTCCAGGCTGAGCCCCCCCAGCTCCTGCAGACCCTTCCCCAGCTCCCTTCCCTTCCCTGGACACTCCCCAGCCCCTCCATGTCCTTCTGACCAGAATTAGAGACAACATTTGAGGTGAGACCTCCCCAGAGGTTTCCCCAGAGCAGAGCTGCTCCTTCCCTCCCCGGGGGATGTGACACGGGACAATCCTGCGGTGTGACACGGATGTGACACGGGATACCCACCCCTATCCCTGCCCGCAGCTCATCCTGCCAGCCCAGGAGCGCCCAGTTTTACTGGAGAACCTTCAAAATTCTTCCCTCTGCCCCCCGAGCGCTGCCCGGAGCTCTGCCCGGGACACTTTTTTTCTTCTGCCGCTCCGGAGAACGAGCCAAAGGCTCGCCCGGCTTTTTTTTTGTTGTTGTTGCTGCTGTTTTCGCCCGGGGCTGGAGCGCAAGATCCATGAGGCAGAAGCCCAGGCTCCCAGGAATGCGCTGCATTACGACACCGTGCCGCAGAGACGGAGACGATTTACATAATAGATGAGAAAGCCCGGCCAATTAGCTGACAAAGGGAAGGGCGTGCAAGCGGGGCACGCAGAGTTCAGCCTAATTAAGAGCGAGCCATTAGAGAGCTCGCCTCGAATTGGGAGCGGAGGAGGGAGATGAGAAGGCAGCGGCGAAGGGGGGAGGCAGCGCTGACCTTTGCGAGGGCACGGGGACATTCCCTGCTCGTCCGCACCGCTGATCCCGCTGAGCCTCCGTCCCCTTCCCTCCTCAGCCACACCGCTGATCCCACTGATCCTCCAGATCCTTTCCTCCTCATCCACACCCCTGATGGATCCTGTAGCCCCTTCCCTCTTTGTCCACACCACCGATCCCACAGCCCCTTCCCTCCTCGTCCACACCGCTGATCCCACTGAGCCTCCATCCCGTTCCCTCCTCATCCACACCACTGATCCCACAGCCCCTTCCCTCCTCATCCACACCACTGATGGATCCCACAGACCCTTCCCTCTTTGTCCACACACTGACCCCACAGCCCCTTCCCTCTTTATCCACACCAGATCCCACTGATCCACCATCCCATTTCCTCTTCGTCCACACACTGACCCCACAGCCCCTTCCCTGCTCATCCACACCCCATCCCACTGATCCTCCATCCCCTTCCCTCCTCATCCACACCACTGATGGATCCCACAGCCCCTTCCCTCCTCATCCACACTGCTGATCCCACTGATCCACCATCCCATTTCCTCCTCATCCACA
>NW_020938837.1:0-4536 GCF_003984885.1 Neopelma chrysocephalum
GATGATTCCCTGCAAGGAGAGGTGGGAAAAGGGTAGGATAGTGCAGTCTTGCATTCCCTGGATGATTCCTTACAGGGAGAGGTGGGAAGTGGATGGGATAGTGCAGCTTTTCATTCCCTGGATGATTCCTCACAGTGAGAGGTGGGAAGTGGATGGGATAGTGCAGTTTTACATTCCTGGATGATTCCCTGCAGGGAGAGGTGGGAAAAGGGTATGATAGTGCAGTTTTACATTCCCTGAGTGATTCCCTGCAGGGAGAGGTGGAAAAAGATTGGAATAATGCAGATTTCCATTCCCTGGATGCTTCTTCACAATGAGAGGTGGGAAAAGGGTAGGATAGTGCAGTTTTACATTCCCCAGGTGATTCCCTGCAGGGAGAGGTGGGAGAAGGGTGGGATAATGCAGATTTCCATTCCCTGGATGATTCCTCAGAGTGAGAGTTGGGAAAAGGGTAGGATATTGCAGTTTTGCATTCCCTGGGTGATTCCCTGCAGGGAGAGGTGGGAAGTGGATGGGATAGTGCAATTTTGCATTCCCTGGGTGATTCCTTGCAGGGAGAGGTGGGAGAAGGGTGGGATAGTGCAGATTTCCATTCCCTGAGTGATTCCTTGCAGAAAGAGGTGGGAAATGGGTGGGATAGTGCAATTTTTCTTTCTCTGGATGATTCCTCACAGTGAGAGGTGGAAAGTGGGTGAGATATTGCAATTTTTAATTATCTGGATGATTCCCTGCAGTGAGAGATGGGAAAAGGGTGGAATAATGCAGATTTCCATACCCTGGATGATTCCCTGCAGGGAGAGGTGGGAAATGGGTGGGATAGTGCAGATTTCCATACCCTGGATGATTCCCTGCAGGAAGAGCTGGGAAATGGGTGGGATAGTGCAGATTTCCATTCCCTGAGCAATTCCTTGCAGGGAGAGGTGGGAAATGGGTGGGATAGTGCAGTTTTACATTCCCTGGATAATTCCCTGTGGTGAGAGGTGGGAAATGGGTGGGATAGTGCAGTTTTGAATTATCTGGATGATTCTTCACAGTGAGAGGTGGGAAATGGGTGGGATATTCCAGTTTTCCCCCCCTTGCTCCCCCTTGTGCTCCCTCAGAGGGTGACACATGTTGTCCCTGCCACTGTCAGGATTTCTGATTTCTCCTGCCTTTTGTCATCCCCGGATTGCCAAACTCTCCCAGGCCTCTGGCACCGCTTTGCCTTCCACACCCTGAGCCTCCACACCCCTTTCAACACAATCCCACACCTCCTCCACTTCCCTGGGCTCCTTCCCCAGCCTTGAACTCGGCCTTGTTTTCCAGCCCTTTCTCCCTGTTCTTTGTTATCTGCGGGTCCCATCAGGGCTTGGGGACAAGTCTTACTTCACCTTCCCTGCCTTGACATGTGCCCTGGTTCCTGCTGGAGCTGAAATCCCTCCCCACTTCTGTTTTTCTCCCTGAAAAACAGGGGATTGTCTCTTTGGCAGGGGTGACTCTTTTATCATGGAATCCATGGAATGGTTTGGGTTGGAAGGGACCTGGAAGCTCATCCCGTTCCAGCCCTCTGCTGCAGGCAGGGACACCTTCCACTAGCCCAGGTTGCTCCAACCTGGCCTTGGACACTTCCAGGGATCCAGGGGCAGCCACAGCTTCTCTGGGAATTCCATCCCAGCCCCTCCCCACCCTCCCAGCCAGGAATTCCTTCCCAATATCCCACTTTAATCTACTCTCCTTAATTTTCTTTGTTGGTTACTTGCACCAAACCCTCTGGACACTCCGGGATGGATGAGTTGGAATGAGACAGAAAGATACAGTTCCTGCCCCAAAGATTCCCCAGTGGAAGCAAAACATCCTTTTTCTGGGATCTCCCAGATCCCAGCCTGGTCCAGAGAGCTCCTCATCCCAATGCTGGGACCTTCCACAGCTCCAATGAACTTGTCAGGAAGTTCTCCCTTCCTGGAGCACATCAATCCATTTTTTTTTTTCACTTCTCATCCTCAATTTCTGCACAGACCCACCCAACTGACCCCTTCACTGGTTAGTTAATTAATTAAGATCTAATAAGTGTTTTGAATCACCAGCAGACACAGCAAATTAAAATCTCCCAGATCCCAGCCTGGTCCTCATCCCACTGCTGGGACCTTCCACAGCATCTCCGGGGCTCCAATGAATTCTCGGGAAGTTCTCCCTCCCTGGAGCACATCAATCCATTTTTTTCCACCTCTCATCCCCAATTTCCTCACAGACCCACTCAACTGACCCCTTCAGTGGCCAGTTAATTAATTAAGATCTAATAAGTGTTTTGAATCACCAGCAGTGATCCCAACCCCAAAGCACCTTTCCAGGATTAATTCCCTGCCCTCAAGCAGCTGGAATTGTCTCGTAGCTCCACTAAACTGAGCTGGCAGGAACTCCTGTCCTGAAAGGTGAACAAATCCCACAAAAGGCAGGCCTAAATTGGGGGATTTTCCACTTACTCATCCCTCCTAAAAAGTCCTTACTCAGCTCTTCCCATCCCTTCACCTGCAAATAATTGGATTCGTGGCAACAGGGAAGGAAAACAAGGGAAAGGTCAAATGTGCAGGGCCTGGTTTCCTTCCCAAATCCAACATGGACTGGGGCAACGTGGCACGAACCAGGGAGGTTTCCAGCTCTGTTTCCAGAGCTTAAAGTTTTCCCTTCTGTGGCTCTTTTTCCTCTAATCCCATAGAAACCAGGGAAAGGGGATGGGGATGGATCCATGCTCACAGCAGGTTGATATCTGAGCCTAAAAATATTCAATTTTTTTATCTTTCCCCCTTTTTTCTGCCTTTCCCTCCCTTTTTATGTCTGGCTTTTCCACCTACCTATTGTTTTTATGAATTTTGTCAGCAGTTGGAATCTTCAAGGTTCCCTTTCCCCACTAAAAGTGAGAGCAGCGAGTCCGGGAGAAGTTTTTGGGGCGTTTGCAGAAGTGGGAAGGGATTTCACAGCCAAAAAGGGACCAGGGCACGTGTTCAAGGCAGAGAAGAGTCATCCCAGAGAAGAGATGGGATATGGAGGTGGCAAAGAACGTGGAAAAAGGGGTGGGACACGAGGGGAGTTCGAGGAGCTGGGGAAGGAGCTCAGGGAATTTACGGGCAGGAAAATTGGAGGAGAATTCCTTAATTGAGGAAAATGAGCAGAAAGCTTTCAAAAATGTGCCACAGGAGGTGATATTCCATGACTTCAGAAATGTTGGAACACCAGCCTGAAGAGGAAAATCATGGAATCATTAAAGTTGGAAAAGACCTCTGAGCTCATCAGCTCCAACATCATCCATGGGAATCACTAACCCATGTCCCTCAAGTGCCACATCCATATATTTTTGGAACATTTCCAGGGATGGGGACTCCACCACCCCCCTGGACAGGCTGTTCCAATATTTGACAACCCTTTCCACGAAGAATTTTTCCCCCCATATCCAATCTAAACCTCCCCTGGTGTAATTTGAAGCTGTTTCCTCTCGTCCTGTCACTCGTTCCCTGGGAGAAGAAGCCCCCCCTGGATCCACCCTCCTGGCAGGGGGTTGGAGAGAGCAACAGGGTCACCCCTGAGTCCCCCCAAATATCAGGGGGATTTATTCCTTCAGTGGGAAATACACATTTTCCATTTCTTGGGGATCTCAGGTGCTTAAAATCCCCGGAGCTTTAGGGCTTTGGACTGATCATGTGACACTAAATGGAGTTCAGCAGTGAAGGGATTGGACCAAGAGACACATTTGGCCCTATTTTATTGCTCTCCTGACTCAGAAATGCATTTTAACCTGACAGAGGGGAGATTTAAATGTGATATTGGGAAGGAATTCCTGGCTGGGAGGGTGGGGAGGGGCTGGAATGAATTTCCCACAGAAGCTGTGGCTGCCCCTGGATCCCTGGAAGTGTCCAAGGCCAGGTTGGAGCAACCTGGGCTAGTGGAAGGTGTCCCTGCCCATGGCAGGGGGTGGAACTGGATGAGCTTTCAGGTCCCTTCCAACCCAACCCATTCCATGGATTCTATGATTCCATGAAATTCCTTTCCAGCCAGTTTTCCATTCCAGGGGGTACAAAGCACACCAAGGGTTCACAAGAGTTGAGGTGGTCAAGGAGTCCCCAAACCAGAATATTCACACCCTCTGTCCTCAGCTGTGCTCTTCCCAAAAAATCCATGGCTTTCCCTAAGAAAAGCCATCCTCACCCTAAAAACCTTTGAGCATCTCCAGACATTCCTCAGCTTTTCCAGAACCCTCCTCAGATATTCCACAACTTTCTCCACCTCACACCATTGTGTTTGCCCGGAGAGGTCGTGGATCTCCATCCCTGGAAGTGTCCAAGGCCAGGTTGGACACGTTAAATACCAGAAATTAAAGGTGAGGGAAGGACTTGTTATTATAACAACATTGGTTTGGGCATTGAGGGGCTGATTTCAAATCCTGGCAGAGCTCCAAGTGGGATCCAGGTGCTGATCAGAGAAACTCCTTCTCCTCGACACCTTTATGATGTGCTGGATGGACTGGATGTATAATCAATAAATTCAGATGGATATTGGGAAGGAATT
>NW_020938837.1:24536-38395 GCF_003984885.1 Neopelma chrysocephalum
CCAGGGGAGGCTCAGGTTGGACATCAGGAGGAATTTCTCCCTGAAAAGGTGGTGAGGCCTTGGCAGGGGCTGCCCAGGGAGGTTTGGAGTGCCCAGCCCTGGAGGTGTCCCAGGAAGGCCTGGACATGGCACTGAGTGCTCTGGGCTGGGGGACAAGGGGGGCATCGGGCACAGCTTGAACTCCATGACCTTGGAGGGCTTTTCCAACCTTTAGGATCCTGGGATTCTGTGAAGAAGGAAATTATTAACTTTCATATTTATTAGATCATTAGATCAGATTTTGCTGCGAACAGATCCACAAATACACCAAGGGGTTATTTCTATCTGAAAGCCTTAATTGAATCTAAATTATGAATATTAAGTAAGACCCAGAATCCTCTTGCCTGGGATCCATCAATTAACAGCATTTTATTGACTGAGAATTTTAGGGCCCATCACACTGCTGAACATCCCAAGATTCCTTGTTCCCCGGAGATCCTGGACAGTGGTGGGACACTGGCCTTGGTTGGTGCCTCCAGGCTTGAGAGTGACCCAAAAGTGACACTTCAGCCTTGGCTGAGGCTTCTCTGAGCTGGAGAAGCCAAAAAGAGAGAAGCTGGAGAAGCTGTGCCCCCTGCCCACCCAGCATTCCCTGGAATCTGCTCTGCCCATCCACCGAAAACGAGCCCAACAGCACAAGAACTCGGGATTTGGGATGAAGGGTGGAAGCAGGTGGGAATGGGAGAGCTGGGAGGTGTAGGAGGGGGAGCAGCAGAGGAGCTGGAGCAGGTTGTGAAACGCTGGAGACATCCCAGGGCCCTTTCCCCGGGAGACGCTCCAAAGTGGGGCAGGGATTGGAACCCGGCTCCATATAATCCTCATATAATCTTCAAACAATCTTCATATAATCTTCAAACAATCTTCATATAATCTTCAAACAATCTTCACATAATCTTCAAACAATCTTCAAATAATCAGGCCTAACATCTCCTTGCAGAAATCACCGTTGTTGCTTCACACCAGAGCTTTTCAAATCCTCACAATATTTTCCTTTTAACCGACCTCCTTTCAGTCCCCGACCAAGAACGAGCGAGAAAAGTCATTGAGCTGTTTCAAAAATACATATTTTAATGATTTTTTTAAAAAAACACATGAGACACGAGGTGGAGAAGGTCCTTTTTTTTTTGCCTGGAAGGAGTTGTGAAATGCAGCAGAGCTCGTGAGGAACCCGGAGGAGTTCGTGGCCTCCAGGTTCCATTTGCATTCTTGCTCCTGGATTTCTTCCCTGCAGAAAAAGGCTGATTTCCCAACTTTTCCAACCTTTGTTCTTTGCCTGCAACACCAGCTGCTCCTGCACATTGCCAAGGGAAATCATAAACATTCCGGCTATTCCTTGGCTCCTCCCCAAATCTCCCAAACCAAAGCTTTCACCAAAGCCACCCCAACCTTTCCCCCTCGTGCTTTTCCGGGTTTCCAAACCAACCTGGAGCCTCGGGAATCGGCATCCAGACCCCCAAATTCCAGAGGGAAGCGAGCAGCAAGTTGTTAAGAAGCCTTTCCCGCTCCTGTTCTCAGAGCACACGAGATTAAATTGATATTAAGGTTTTAAAAAGCGATAATTAAGAGCCCAAATTCCTGTTGAAAACCTGAA
Source organism: Neopelma chrysocephalum (assembly GCF_003984885.1). Lineage (NCBI taxonomy): Eukaryota > Metazoa > Chordata > Aves > Passeriformes > Pipridae > Neopelma > Neopelma chrysocephalum. The sequence continues at coordinate 26,167 of NW_020938837.1, forward strand.
TTCCGGGTTGGTCCAGCTGGAATCTGCAAGTTGGGAGCAAGTTGGTATTTGCCTGATCTTGTGTCGCTTAAAACCCTATTTTTTATTCTTTTTTTATGAGTTTTGGACCATCTGGAGGTTGAATTTTGAAGATATTGATGTCTGGGAATGGCACAGTTGGGAATTTATTTCCATGGAGGAGCTTTTCCAAGTAACCTCCACCCTGCTACCCCTGTTTGCAGACACCAGATCTGTGCTGGTTCTCAAATTAATGTTTTTACATTAAAAAATACTAAAAAAACCAAAACCAAAACAAAACAAAACAAAAAAAAACCAACCCCCCCAAAAAAGAAAAAAAAAAGAAAAAAAAACCCAAAACAAAAAAAAAAGAAAAAACCAACCAACCAACCAACCAAAAAAAAATCCACAAAAAAACCCCAAAAACAAAAACAAAAAACCAACAAAAAACAAACAAACAAAAAAAACCAACCAAACAAAAAAACCAAAACAAAAACAAAAACAACAACAACAAAAAAAAACCAACCAAAAAAACAAAAGTTCTAAATCAGCACCTGGACAATATTCCAAGAGAAAAGATTTTTGTAAGGCCTTAAAATCACAGAATGCAAAAGAAAAGCTTTTAACTGTGGATGATCCTACAGTGGAAATCCCATTTTTTTTGCTCTTTTCCACGTTCAGTTTTATAGGAAATATCATTTATTTGAGAAGGGAAAAGGCCCCAGTTTGTAATTTAAGGTGAGAGGTTTTGTTTTGTGCCTCAATCAGCCCCCACAACATGGGGACAAATCTAAAGCCTTTAAAACCCTTCCTGCTTATATTTAAAATATTCCAGCTCCCAAACAACGAGAAAACTCAGAGCAAAAAAAAATAAAAATAATTCACAGGAAATACTTTGACACAGAGGCAAAATTTCCTGCTTTCCAAGATGACCAAGAGCAGCAAAAATGTCTTTTGACTTGAAACAATCGAGTCAATTCCTTCCAAAAAGACAAAGAAACTTTGAAATCCCTCAGAAATCCACACACAAAAAATCAGGAATGAAGAGTAAGACGAGGTACTTTTAATTTTTATGTTTCCAAAGATTGTAATTGGGAATATCTGGAGAAATTGGGGGTTGGGAGTAGATTTTTAAGGACCTTTCCAATCCAAAATGTCCTATAAAGTGCTGGGTTTTCCTCCATTATTCCTTTCCCTTATGGACTTCTCTTTTTTATTGGTATGTGATTAAAATATTTAGAGTGGTTTTATTAATTAATTAATTAAAATATATTTATTTAATGCTGTCTTTCCCAAAATATACCCACCTCTCCTCGGAAAGACACTTGGAGGGAGGGAAATTTTAACACCCAGAGCAAACCAGCCACCAAAAAAACCCCTCTGGGAAAGCGAAAAAGAGGAGTCGAATTTCAATTCCAATTAATCCCTTGTGCAATTCCCTTCCCCGGCATCCCAGGTAATGTCTCCAAAATTCCAAACCCAATTAAGAACCTCATCACAAGAGTTTCAGACGATCCTGGATGGATTTGGAGCCGGCTGGGAAAGGCAGGGACGCGGTGATGAAACCCCTGAACAAAGTAGGTTTGAGTTTAAATCTCAGTCGGCGCTGCCAACCTCCCCCAGCTGAGGATTATCCCACTCCTGGAGCCTTTGGTGTCCCAGAGAGCACGTCCAGCCACAAAAAACAGGGATTGACTGGCCCTGGGGGAAAGCAGGAGATGATCCCTGCGCTGGAATCCCACCAGGATTAAACCCCAGTCAAGTTGGAACTGAGTTCGCAGCCGAGGCCAAAACCATTTCTCAGCGTGATCCAACAGCCTCTGGAATTCAGGGGGTGTTTTCATGTTGACTTTGTGGCTCTTCACTCGACATTCCCTCTCTGGTGGCACCTGGTGGAATGTCCCCTCTGTGGCCTCGGGATAACGGGATCAAGGATTCCCGATGGAGCTCCGTGGATTTAAAGCTCTTCCCTTGCCCTGGGAAGGGTGAAAGGGCTGTGTCTCCATTGAAGGTTGTTCCCAGAGAAACTGTGGCTGCCCCTGGATCCCTGGAAGTTTCCAAGGCCAGGTTGGATGAGGTTTGGAGCAACTTGGGATAGCAGGAGGTGTCCCTGCCCAGGGCAGGGAAGGGAAATGAATGGTCTTTAAAATCCCTTCCAATCCAAACCATTCCAGGATTCTGGAACCCCTCTGCTCTGGAGCCAAGCTGGGAGAGCTGGGGGGGTTCCCCTGGAGAAGAGAAGGCTCCAGGGAGAGCTGAGAGCCCCTTGCAGGGCCTGAAGGGGCTCCAGGAGAGCTGGAGAGGGACTGGGGACAAGGCAGGGAGGGACGGGACACAGGGAATGGCTTCACATTGGAAAAGTGAAGATTTAAATGGGATATTGGGAAGGAATTCCTGACTGAGAGAGTGGGGAGACCCTGGAATAGATTTCCCAGAGAAGCTGTGGCTGCCCCTGGATCCCTGGAAGTGTCCAAGGCCAGGTTGGAGCAACCTGGGATAGTGGAAGGTGTCCCTGCCCATGGCAGAGGGTGGAATGAGATGATCTTTAAGGTCCCTTCCAACCCAAATCATTCCAGGATTCCATGATAAAATGGACTGGCCATCACTTAACTCACAGATGCACCATCCTGCACTAAACCTTCATGATCTTTTTAAGAGGTCCTGGGTATGTGGGGATATCATTTTTTGGGAAAACAGGGGAGTAATTCCTTCAGGAACATTGTACAAACATCCCATTGCAGAGTGGGACAGGAGTAAAACAGAGGAGAACACTCCCAGAATCCCAGAAATGCTGAGCTGGAAGGGACCCCCAAGGACCATCCAGCCCAACCCTCAGCCCTGCACAGGCCCAGCCCCAAGAGTGACACTAAAACACCACCCATGAAATGCTCCTTGGCTTGATTCCTCTCAAATAAAGCCAGAGATGATCTCTCTGACAGGGGTTTTTTAGGGAATATTTTTCAAGGGGTGGGTTGGTCCCATCCCAGCTTGGAGGATCTTCCACCCCTTTGGGCTCCTCCCCTGCTCTGTGCTGCTCTCTCAGGTTCTGGGCAACTCCTGTGGGGAACAACCTCTTCAGGCAGGGTGTGGAGAGAGGGAAACACGGGGCAGAGAGGCCTCAAAGGGAGATTTGGGGTCAAAACAGCAAATAAATTGGCTCTGGAAAAGCAGGAAAATCAGGAGACTGAGTGGAAGGACCCATTTTCCCCTCCATGAGCAGCACCAGTGACCTCTGGGGGGGATGATCCCAGAACATCCTGAGCTGGAAGGGACCCCCAAGGCCCACCCAGCCCAACCCTCAGCCCTGCACAGGCCCAGCCCCAAGAGTCCCCCCCTGTGCCCCAGAGGATCAGCCAAACCCTCCTGGAGCTCTGGCAGCCTTGGGGCTGTGCCCACTGCCCTGGGGAGCCTGGGCAGTGCCCAACCAGCCTCTGGGGGAAGAACCTTTCCCTAAAATCCACCCTAACCCTGCCCTGGCACAGCTCCAGCCGTTCCCTGGGTGCTGTCCCTGGTCCCCCCAGAGCAGAGCTCAGTCCCTGCCCCTCCTCTGCCCCTCCTGAGGAATTAACCCCATTAACCCCACCCCAGTTTTACCTCCACCCAGGAGCACCCCCTTGACCTCAGAGCTCGTTGTGGAATCATCAAGCTTGGAAAAGACCTCCGAGATCATCAAGTCCACCTTTCAACCAAACACCACCATTCCCACCAAACCATGTCCCAAAATGCCACTTCCACATGTTTTTTGAACCCTTCCAGGCCTGGTGACTCCATCACTTCCCTGTTCCAGCCCCATTGTGCTGCAGGTCAGTGGGAAGAGGGGAGGGGGGAACCTCTGTTCTGCTGCCACCACTTTTCTGGCAGAGGAAGTGTTGATAGTCCTTCCTCCTGTCCCCTTCTCCACAAAAGGGACAGGAGGTGACTCAAGGGGAGCAATCCATGATGCACCAGCTTTCCAGAACTCGGGATGTTTGACCATGGGACAACCTTCAGCTCACCAAGCTCGGGCCAACCCACGAGTTCCCCCTTGGGCAGCTCTTCCCTGAGGTCATTTCTCCAGGAAAGGATGTCCAGGAATGACTGACACAACCTTTACCTTCCAAGGGTCACCCTGCCCATCCCAGAAATTCCCTTTCCATCCCAGAAATTCCCTTTCCCTTGTTTTTCTGAAGGGCAGCACTTTACCTTTGTTGTCATCAAAGCCAATAATCAGTTTTCTCTCTGGAAATGGAGATTTTTTTATTTTCTTTTTTTGTTGTAATGACAATAAATAGAGTGGAAATGGTCCCAGATCTCCCTGACTCTGCCCTGGTCACCCATGAACCCAAGAAACAGGGTGGACAACCCTGTGCAGCCACCCTGAGCTGGGAGGAGCCCACAGAGCCCTCAGGCTTCGGGACTCCATTCCCTGAGTTATCCCTCAATTATCCCTCAATCTCCAGGGAGATCTAAAGCAAATTCCTGGGAGGTGAGGGAAGATGCACGTGCTGTGTCTGACCTGCCCATGGTCAGATCCCAGCAGACAGTGGGATCTGAGGCTGGGCAGGAGCTCTGGGCACCCTGCCAGGGAGCCCAGGGGGTGCTGGGCTTGCCCAGGGGTGAGGCCATGGATTCCTTATCCCTTCTTCCTCCAAATCTCTCTTTGAGGCCTCTCTGCCCCGTGTTTCCCTCTCTCCACACCCTGCCTGAGGATGTTGTTCCCCACAGGAGTTGCCCAGAACCTGAGAGAGCAGCACAGAGCAGGGGAGGAGCCCAAAGGGGTGGAAGATCCTCCAAGCTGGGATGGGAGCAACTCTTTCCTTAAAAAATATTCCCTAAAAAATCCCTGTCAGAGAGATCATCTCTGGCTTTATTTGAGAGGAATCAAACCAAGGAGCATTTAATGGGTGGTGTTTTAGTGTCACTCTTGGGGCTGGGCCTGTGCAGGGCTGAGGGTTGGGCTGGGTGGTCCTTGGGGGTCCCTTCCAGCTCAGCATTTCTGGGATCATCCCCCCCAGAGGTCACTGGTGCTGCTCATGGAGGGGGAAATGGGTCCTTCCACTCAGTCTCCTGATTTTCCTGCCTTTTTAGAGCCAATTTATTTGCTGTTTTGACCCCAAATCTCTCTTTGAGGCCCTTCTGCCCCATTTTTCCCTCTCTTCACACCCTGCCTGAAGAGGTTGTTCCCCACAGGAGCTGCCCAGAACCTGAGAGAGCAGCACAAAGCAGGGGAGGAGCCCAAAGGGGTGGAAGATCCTCCAAGCTGGGATGGGACCAACCCACCCCTTGAAAAATATTCCCTAAAAAACCCCTGTCAGAGAGATCATCTCTGGCTTTATTTGAGAGGAATCAAACCAAGGAGCATTTAATGGGTGGTGTTTTAGTGTCACTCTTGGGGCTGGGCCTGTGCAGGGCTGAGGGTTGGACTTGATGGTCCTTGGGGGTCCCTTCCAGCTCAGCACATTTTGGAATTCTGTGAATTTCCATCATGTCAGAGCTTGGGAAAGTTGCGGAGAAGACCCAAATTGCCCAACTCTGCCTCATGCTGCAGTGGAAAGGCAGGAGCAGGGCTTGGTGTCCATCCTGGTGCTTGAACATCACCCAACTCTGTTGGGCCTGGCCTGGGGAACCTCTGATTTTCAAAGGGACCATTAAAAAACTTCCCAGAGGCTTGAGCAGAGCCAGGAGCTTTTGCTGAGCTCCCTTGGGAGCGAGGGCTGGATGGGATGGAGCATTTAATGGGTGGTGTTTTAGTGTCACTCTTGGGGCTGGGCCTGTGCAGGGCTGAGGGTTGGGCTGGATGATCCCTGTGGGTCCCTTCCAGCTCAGATATTCTGTGACTCTGTGATTTTGGGATCCTGTAATAAGAAGTCAACAAGAAGTTCCTTCCCCACAAGTCCCCAGAGAGGCTGAGCGAGGGAGGGAGTGGTGGGTGAAGCCTTTCACCTCCTTCATCTCCCACAGGAACACTAATTACTCTCACTGGAGGTTGGGCTGTTGCTGCAACCGAAGCTGTCGGGTGCCTGCACGGGACTGGGTTGCACAAGGAGCAAGATTAGACCCATCTCCCTCACACCTGAGGAGTTACCTCAGAGCTCTGGTTTAGGCCAGGCTTAGCAAACCCTTGAGAATGTGCCTGGAGCTGCCAGTTGGCCCAGGGAGGTGCCCCCGTGGATGGGAATCCATCCCATCCGGCCCTTGCTCCCAAGGGAGCTCAGCAAAAGCTCCTGGCTCTGCTCAAGCCTCTGGGAAGTTTTTTAATGGTCCCTTTGAAAATCAGAGGTTCCCCAGGCCAGGTCCAACAGAGCTGGGTGATGTCCAAGCACCAGGATGGACACCAAGCCCTGCTCCTGCCTTTCCACTGCAGCATGAGCATGAGGAATTAGGGTCTTCTCCTCAACTTTCCCAAGCTCTGACACGATGGAAACTCAGAGAATTCCAGAATCCCAGAATGTGCTGAGCTGGAAGGGACCCCCAAGGACCATCCAGTCCAACCCTCAGCCCTGCACATCCCCAAGAGTGACACTAAAACACCATCCATTAAATGCTCCTTGGCTTGATTCCTCTCAAATAAAGCCAGAGATGATCTCTCTGACAGGGGCTTTTTAGGGAATATTTTTCAAGGGGTGGGTTGGTCCCATCCCAGCTTGGAGGATCTTCCACCCCTTTGGGCTCCTCACCTCTCTCAGGTTCTGGACAACTTCTGTGGGGAACAACCTCTTCAGGCAGGGTGTGGAGAGAGGGAAACACGGGGCAGAGAGGCCTCAAAGAGAGATTTGGGGTCAAAACAGCAAATAAATTGGCTCTAAAAAGGCAGGAAAATCAGGAGACTGAGTAGAAGGACCCATTTCCCCCTCCATGAGCAGCACCAGTGACCCATTATCATTCCCATCTTTCCCTGTTGTGCAGTGACATCCCGGGATTAAATCCCACCTGGGATTTCATTGTCACTCATGTTTTAGGAAAAATCCTGTATTTTGACGTGTTTGGTTCATCAGTGGTGGGCACTGCACGAGCCTGGTTGGAACCAGATGGTCTTTAAGGGCCGTTAAAGCCAAACTTTTGTGTGATTCTCTGAAAACAGAGGTGATCCTGCACTGTGCTCCTCCGGGATGGAGGTGGACACATCCATAGTGGACACATCCATAGTGGACACATCCATAACTTCCCAGCCACGGGAAACGGAGACAGAGGAATCTCTCCAGGGCAGGAGACACTCCTGAGAGCTGATCCAACCACTCTGCCTTCAAACAAGACCTCGTGGTTGAGATCTCAGACTCTGAGGGGAGATTCATCTTCCTGCTCTAGACCCCTAAATCTGATATCTATGAGATATCAGATTTCTACCAGGGAATGGTTTGAGTTGGAAGAGACCTTAAAGATTGTCCATGCCCTGGACAGGGACACCTTCCACCAGCCCAGGTTGCTCCAACCTGGCCTTGGACACTTCCAGGGATCCAGGGGCAGCCACAGCTTCTCTGCCCAACCTGTGCCACCCTCACAGCCACCCGTGTGGAGGGTCCAGCCCTGGCATAACTCAGTTTTTTAGGACTTTTTCTCCCAATCTCCAGCTCCCTGCTGGTGTTGGCTGTTTGTCCAGCTCTCCCTCCAGCCTTCTCCCTCTGGTTGGAGTCATCCTTGGGTAAACAGCTCCAGGGCCTCACCCAGCTCTGGGGGTGAGGAGGAGCTCTGAGCTCACCCGGCTTCGTTTGCCCACAGGGCTGAGTCCCACGATGGGACCCGTGATAACCCCGCTGTTGGCTCCCAGCCTTCCCAGAGCACATTCCTCTCCCCGGGGAAGCTCCCACCAGGTGCCAAGGAGGGGCTGGAGCGCCCTGCCAGCACCCATCCTGTCCCTGGGCTGCGGGAGGAGGCCCTTCCCAGCCAGCCAGGACACCCACGCCGGGCACTCCCTGCCCACAGCCCGGGCCTTCCACGCTCGGGAGAAGCCACAGGGGCCACCGGTCATAGAATCAAAGAACCAGAGAGTCAGAGAATCAGAGAATCAGAGAACCAGAGAATCAGGGAATCAGAGAATCAGAGAACCAGAGAATCAGGGAATCAGAGAACCAGAGAATCACAGAATCAGAGAATCAGAGAATCAGAGAATCACAGAATCAGAGAATCAGAGAATCAGAGAATCACAGAATCACAGAATCATAGAATCAGAGAATCACAGAATCAGCTGGGTTGGAAGGGACCTCCAACATCATCCAGTCCAACCCTTGATCCAACCCCGCCGTGGTTCCCAGCCCATGGCACTGATGCCACATCCAGTCTGTCCTTAAAAACCTCCAGGGATGGAGAATCCACCACTTCCCTGGGCAGCCCATTCCAATGGCTGAGCACCCTCTCTGCAAAGAAATTCTTCCTAATCTCCAACCTAAACCTCCCCTGGCACAGCTGAAGACCCTGAGCCCTCTTGTCTTGCTGAGAGTTGCCTGGGAAAAGAGACCAACCCTCCCCTGGCTCCCCCCTCCTGTCAGGGAGTTGCAGAGAGTGAGGAGGTCTCCCCTGAGCCTCCTCTTCTCCAGGCTGAACAGCCCCAGCTCCCTCAGCCTCTCCTCACAGCACTTGTTCTCCAGTCCCTTCCCCAGCCTCGTTGCTCTCCTCTGGACCTGCTCCAGGATCTCAATGTCCTTCCTGAGCTGAGGGCCCAGAACTGGACACAGTCCCTCCTGTGCCCCCTCCAGGTATCCCAGCCCATGTGGTACCGGGACCTGGAAGGGGCTGAGGTGCCCCTGGTGCCTCTGGCACCGGGAGAGTTTGGGGTTAAGGAAGGAAAGGTGCCACCTGAAGTTCAGAGGAACCTCCCAGCAGCAACCTGGGATCTCCTGCGGGGCTGCACAGGGGCCTTGGACCTCAATGGGTTGGGAGGAGGGATGACCAGAGGCCAGGTCATGGGATATTAGGGAAAATTCCTTCCTGGAAAGGGCTGTCCATCCCTGGCACAGCTGCCCAGGGCAGGGGTGGATCCCCATCCCTGGAGAGATTTAAAATCCCTGTGGATGTGGCACTTTGGGACATGGGTCAGTGGTGGCCTTGGCCATACTGAGTTAACAGTTGGACTCGATCTTAAGGGTGTTTTCCACCCTAAACAATTCCACAATTCTGTGATCACCAAACTGGCCCTCCCTGGAATCCCAAACAGGGTCACACTTATTAAATCTGTCCCCCAAAATAAACCCAGCCATGGTCTCTTCTCAGGCCCCTGGGACAAGCCCGTGGCACAGGAGCAGGGACTGACTGGCTCTGGAAGGGACTTTGGAATGCCTTAATTCCAAGTCTTTCAAAGGAAGGTTGACTTCCAAGACCCAGGGGATTGATCAGGAGGTTTCCAGTCAAGATCAAACCCTCAAATGCTGGAGTTCCTGCATCTTTTGGAGTTGTTGCATTTTGCCTTTGCCCTCGTGCTTGGGCTCCCTTGTTGCCCCCAAAAACCAACAGAAGAGTTCTGAGAGCAGCCTCTGGGACCCTTTGGAATGTGCCCAGACGGTTTTTTTTAGGAGACTGTGGACTGGCAGGGATAAAAGTGGGCACTGCTGGCAATGGAGCCCCTGGGTGAGCCCATATCCCAACCCTGGGTAAAAATCCTCACAGTTTTGGTGTTTTGTGCCCATAATCTGACACCAAATGCACTTCAACAGGGAAGGGATTGGTCCAGGAAAAAGGTTTGGCCCTGATTTATAGCTGTCCCGTGTCAGAAATGCATTTTAAGCTGACACAGGGCAGGGTTAGATGGGATATTGGGGAGGAATTCTTCCCTGTCAGAGTGGTGAGGGGCTGGGATGGAATTCCCAGAGAAGCTGTGGCTGCCCCTGGATCCCTGGAAGTGTTCAAGGCCAGGTTGGAGCAAGCTGGGCTGGTGGAAGGTGTCCCTGTGGGACTGGATGATCCTTAAGGTCCTTTCCAACCCCAACCATCCCCTGGCATTCCTGGCCCTGGGAGGTGTGGGCAGAGCCCACGAGTTTGAGACGATCCCAAATTTTTTAAGTGGCTCCACGGCCCCCTCCAGAGACCCAGAGGAAGAAAAGGACTTTCCCAGATTTATTCCCGCAAGAACCAAAAGATTTACTCCCCCTTGGCTCCCTTTCAGGTGCCATAAATCGAGTCTCCCACTATCTTTTCACGGATTGTCTTCGCTGGATTTATCAGGAAGCAGTTTATGGGTTCAGAGCCCCCTTTTCTCCCCAGTCCCCCTCCCAGCAAGGACCTGAACAACCAGCCTGTGTTTATAAATATGTTGTATCAGGTCCATTAATGGCAACTGATTTATGACACAAATAAGAGACTTCATCAATTTTCCCCTGGCCCTCTTTCAATGGCACATAAATTACCCCCTTGCTACTGGGTTTGGATTTCTGAGTGGATTTATCGGAGCGGGGACTTTGCTCATTTATTTTATAGCTCCCTTTGTCTGCGGAATAATTAAGAGTTTGGAAGTTTTTCCTCCCTCTCCTTTATCCCTCTAGGAAAACACTTGAGCAGCTCCTTTGGGTTCCTCTCTGAGCTGCCAGTTGGAAGGACCTGGGGCGTTGCAAAAGACCCGTTTGGACCATCTCTGACCCCAAAATAGAGGTGGTGAGTGTCTGGTTTGGAATATTCTTGATTTTTTTAAGGAAAAAAACAGCCTCTTGCTGCCCTGTCAGCACTGGCTGAGCCTTCTCCAGGTGGATGGGAAGGAGAACCCCTTGACTCGTCACATAAACACCTCCTGGCCCCACAAAGCTCCTTAAATGTCCAGGGTTTTCCTAAAAATCCACAGTTTCCACACACAGCTTCAGGAGGCAGCCTGGGAATGGTGAGGAGCTTCCCCTGGTGCCAGGACAGGGGGAAAACTGGGCAAAGTGCTGGAAGGGGGAGGCCTTTGCATGGCAAAGCCTCTCCCAGCAGAATCCTAAAGGTTGGAAAAGCCCTCCAGGACCATCAAATCCCCCCTGTGCCCCATCCCCACCTTGGCCCCCAGCCCAGAGCACTGAGTGCCACATCCACCCCTTCCCTGGGCACCTCCAGGGCTGGGCACTCCAAACCTCCCTGGGCAGCCCCTGCCAAGGCCTCACCACCCTTTCCAGGAAGGACTTTTCCCTGATATCCAATTTAAACCTCCCCTGGTGCAACCTGAGGCTGTTTCCTCTCGTCTTGGCACTTGTTTTTTGGGAAAAGAGCCCGATCCCATCGGGTTCCCCCCTCCTGTCAGGGACTTGCAGAGCCAGAAGGTCCCCCCTGAGCCTCCTTTTCTCCAGGCTGAGCCCCCCCAGCTCCTGCAGACCCTTCCCCAGCTCCCTTCCCTTCCCTGGACACTCCCCAGCCCCTCCATGTCCTTCTGACCAGAATTAGAGACAACATTTGAGGTGAGACCTCCCCAGAGGTTTCCCCAGAGCAGAGCTGCTCCTTCCCTCCCCGGGGGATGTGACACGGGACAATCCTGCGGCGTGACACGGATGTGACACGGGATACCCACCCCTATCCCTGCCCGCAGCTCATCCTGGCAGCCCAGGAGCGCCCAGTTTTACTGGAGAACCTTCAAAACTCTTCCCTCTGCCCCCCGAGCGCTGCCCGGAGCTCTGCCCGGGACACTTTTTTTCTTCTGCCGCTCCGGAGAACGAGCCAAAGGCTCGCCCGGCTTTTTTTTTGTTGTTGTTGCTGCTGTTTTCGCCCGGGGCTGGAGCGCAAGATCCATGAGGCAGAAGCCCAGGCTCCCAGGAATGCGCTGCATTACGACACCGTGCCGCAGAGACGGAGACGATTTACATAATAGATGAGAAAGCCCGGCCAATTAGCTGACAAAGGGAAGGGCGTGCAAAGCGGGGCACGCAGAGTTCAGCCTAATTAAGAGCGAGCCATTAGAGAGCTCGCCTCGAATTGGGAGCGGAGGAGGGAGATGAGAAGGCAGCGGCGAAGGGGGGAGGCAGCGCTGACCTTTGCGAGGGCACGGGGACATTCCCTGCTCGTCCGCACCGCTGATCCCGCTGAGCCTCCGTCCCCTTCCCTCCTCATCCACATCGCTGATCCCACAGCCCCTTCCCTCCTCAGCCACACCGCTGGTGGATCCCACAGCCCCTTCCCTCTTCGTCCACACACTGACCCCACAGCCTCTTCCCTCCTCAGCCACACCAGATCCCACTGATCCTCCATCCCCTTCCCTCCTCATCCACACCGCTGATGGATCCCACAGCCCCTTCCCTCCTCATCCACACCACATCCCAGTGATCCACAGCCCCTTCCCTCCTCATCCACACCCCTGATCCCACTGATC
>NW_020938838.1:0-5540 GCF_003984885.1 Neopelma chrysocephalum
GTGGAAGGTGTCCCTGCCCATGGCAGGGGGTGGCACTGGATGAGCTTTAAGGTCCCTTCCAACCCAAACCATTCCAGGATTCTGTGTGACCAAGAAAAATCCCAATAAAAAGGCATCACATCACCTAAACCACTCACTTTAACTGCACTGCCTTCCCTCTGTGTCCTTCCCAACAGTCTCACCTCCTCCCTCTGCCCGTTTTCCCCTGGAATTCTCCTCCCCAAGCAGCCCAGTGCCCCTCCCCGGGTGACACCGGAGCAGCATCCCCTGGCTGAGGCGAAAAAACAAAGAATTCGACCACTTGTGCAATCCTTTCCAGCCCCCCCGAGGCTTTTTCAGGGCAGGTGTGTTGTCCCTGGCCGGGCTCCAGCGCCGCCGATCCCGTTGCAGGGCTGGAAAAGAGAAAACCCCAAATCCAACCGACAAACCCCAAACCACCCCCGGCTGCAATTTTGGTCGGGGCCCGAGAGTTTTTTTTTTTTTTTCAGAGCACTGAAAAGTTTGAAGGGGTGGCTGAGGTGATTAAACGAGTGTTAATGAGATCACAGATGTGGGTTGAGTATCCCGGCAGCAGACGAGGCTTTTATTTTTTTGTTTGGGGGATCTCTGCTGCTGTGGGTGATGGGAGGGTTGATAAGCTGGTGCTGCTGGTTCTCTGTGTGTCCCTGAACATCCACAGGATTGTTTGTAACAAGCTTGATGATCAAAGGGGCTACATAAAGGGGAGTTATTAATAAGCATAATTATTGGATGTCGAAAATTGTCGCTGGGTATTTTTTTTCGCCGCTAAAAAAATATAAACCAAGAGGAGAGGGTTTGAAGCACTTTCAACGTTTGCCCAGGAATATTATGTTCATTTATAAAACAATATTAATGAGTTGCCTAAAGGAGCCTGTAATTTGGGTTGTTGCTGTGGATTTTATCTCGCTGCTGAAACAGCTCAGAAACTCAAAAGGGGGAGCGTTTCCAGGAGCTGGAGCGTAATAACAGTTTATAATACCTGACATTCAGATTCTCTTTTTTCATCCCAATAGATCATAAATCATTTTGCAGCCCGTAAATAGAGGGTGGCTGTTCCAACCTCCCCCTTTGAGCGGGGTCAGCTCTGGGGTGGGGACTCAAGGAGTCCCTCCCGTGCCAGCCCCTGTTGAGCAAGAGCTCAGTTGAGGAGGTGAAGTCATAGGATCACAGGAGTCAGGGCTGGGAAAAAACTCATTAAGTAATTTACTCCATCCCTCTCTCTACCCCCCCTCCCCTACGTGCTCGTTGCTCTGTCCTGTACTTTGTCCGGACTAGTTTTTTAAACATCCCAGGGGAGGGGGAAGGAACATCTCCAAACGAAACTGCAACGGCAAAGCGGGAGCAGACGGAGGAGCTGAAGCCCAGCCAGGAACAGGAATGTTCCTCTTGCAAGGGAAGAAAAAAAATAAATAAAAAAATAATAAAAAAATAATGCCACAGCATCTCCAGGCTTGGAAGGAGCAGCTCTGCCTCCTCCAGCACATGTTTGAGGATCCTACAACCCTGGGATCTTTTAGGGTTGGAAAACACCGGGAAGATCGTCCTTAAGCCAGCACAGGCAGATCCACCTCTGGGTTTCCTCTTCCTTGCTGTCTCCCCATCATTTTTGGGGTGGCTGCAGCGCTCAAAGAGCATTGTGTGAGTGCAAACTCTAGGCAGGTCGGGGGATGCAGGTGAACCTCGGGAATTGTGTCCCCAGAATGGCCCAAACGGGTTTGGAACGAGCGCTTCGCTCCCCGCAAAAGGTCATCCCGGGTCAGAGGAGAAGCAGGGCTGGCACTGCAGAGCTGCTGTGGGGAGGGGAAGAGTCACCACACAGGAAGCTGTGGACGTGCTGGGGTTTGAATCACTCCAAGCCAAGGGCTGGAAAAGCAGAGTCAGGAATACAAAAGTGTCCCGGAGGTGGAACCCGGGATGAGCCGCGCGAGGGACGACGGCGCCGGGAAGGGGAAAAAAAGGGATTTTTCACCCAATTTCTGGGCCTGTGGAGAGCTGCTCACCCCTTTTAGGCTTCTGGGATAGCCCAGAGGCAGCAAATCCAAGGTGTTGTTTGCTCGGCCCCAAATTCCCTGGAGGAAAACTCCAGCCAGGCCTTTCCCTGGACAAATCCTCACGTTCTCCTTGTGTCTTCCCCTCGGATAAACTCTCCCTGCCCTCAGCTCTGTTTGCTCAATTCTTACTCCAGGAAACTCCCAATTTTTGCCCCCCTGGGCTGAATAAAGTTCCTCAGGCTCCATCTTTGTGATCCCAAACCCCTTGAGATCACAAAGACGGAACCTGAGGAATTTTACTCAGCCCAGGGGGAAAAAAGACTTTGATGGACCCACTAAAATTCAATGGAAAGACTTTGATGGACCCACTGAAATTCAATGGAAAGACATTGATGGACCCACTAAAATTCAATGGAAAGACATTAATGATTCAATGGAAAGACTTTGATGGACTCACTGAAATTCAATGGAAAGACTTTGATGGACCCACTAAAAATCAGACCAAAAACCACTGGATGTCCTCTGTCCTTCCCACTCTTCTGCTTCTTGCAGGGGAAAAAAAAAAGGCACAGGATTAGTTAAGAAATATAAAGTCTAGAATCGAAACATTTTGAGCTGCAGAACCCGAATTTCCAGAGGGGGGGAGGAAAAAAATCCCAAATACCCCCAAAAAATCCTGCTGAATATCTCCCAAGCCTTTGGGAGCAGCCAGGGGAGGGAGAGTCCTTGCTCCTCCGACTCGTAATTGCTGAAGGAGTGTCCCCTGATATAATTAACGAGGGTGCTTTAATTAAGAAGCCGGAGTAATGATGCTCAAAACAACTCCATCTGCTGTGGGGAGAGAGTGAGAAAAAAAAAGGCCACATATATAAATATATATGTTATATAGGGAGAACTAAAGGAGGCTGTGGTGGTGTGGGAGCTGCTTCCAAAGGGTGAGGATGTTCTCCTGGGCTGTGTCCTATCATTACGTGCAGTGAAATCACCCCCGACATCAAAGGGGCACGAAAGGAATGTGGCGAATGCCTGCTGGAATAATTGTCTGGAAAATTAAGGCTCAGCCCTGTGCCAGCCATTGTGTGTTAAACACCCCCGGGGAGGGGGAAGGTCGAGCCCTGCAAACGAGTAGGTGTGTCTGAAGAGCCCGGGCCAAGGCAGCAGTTTTCCAAAGGGCTGGAATTCGCCAGCTGATCGCATCCCGTCCTGCTGGGATGCCAGGATGGAGCCCCAAAGGCTTGGGAGATGTTCAGCGGGATTTTTTGGGGGTATTTGGGATTTTTGTTGTTTTCCCTCTGGAAATTCGGGTGTTGCAGCTCGAAACGTTTCAATTCTAGACTTTATATTTCTTAGTCATGAATTAAAACTAATCCTGTGCCTTATTTTTTTTTTCCTGCAAGAAGCAGAAGAGTGGGAAGGACAGAGGACATCCAGTGGTTTTTGGTCTGTTCATTGATTTTTAGTGGGTCCACCAAAGTGTTTCCACTGAATTTTAGTGGGTCCATCAAAATCTTTCCATTGAATTTTAGTGAGTCCATCAATGTCTTTCCATTGATTTTTAGTGGGTCCATCAAAGTGTTTCCATTGATTTTAGTGGGTCCATCAAAATCTTTCCACTGAATTTTAGTGAGTCTATCAATGTCCTTCCATTGATTTTTAGTGGGTCCATCAAAGTCTTTCCATTGAATTTTAGTGGGTCCATCAATGTCTTTCCATTGAATTTTAGTGGGTCCATCAATGTCTTTCCATTGAATTTTAGAGGGTCCATCAAAGTCTTTCCATTGAATTTTAGTGAGTCCATCAAAGTCTTTCCAATGAATTTTAGTGGGTCTATCAAAGTCTTTCCGCTGACTTTTAGTCTGTCCATCAACTTTGAGTCTGTCCATCCCTCTGAGACCATGAAGCAAAGCTTTGGAGGTTGAGGTCTTGTTCTCCTGGGAGGATTTAAACCTTCTCCAAGGGAGATCTGGGCTCCTCCTGCCTGGGTGAAAGCTCTGAATGTCCATCAGCTTTTAGCCCATCCATGGACTTCGGTTCCATCCATCACCAGGCAAAGCTCTGGGGGCTGAGATGCTGCTTTGGGCCCTCCTTGGAGCCCCTGGAAGCCAAAGAGCTGCTGGTGAGGAGCAGCCAACCCCTCCATCTCTGGGAAACATCCCTCTGCAGGCAGAGGAACCCCGCTGGAGCCAAGGCAGGTTGTGTTCTGGGCTGGCTGGGAGCTCCTCAAAGTGTCCCACGCTGGGTATGGAAAGAGCTCAGCAATTCCAATCTTCACATCAGAGAATCATAGGATCAGAGAATCAGAGAATCACAGAATCAGAGAATCAGCTGGGTTGGAAGGGACCTCTGAGATCATCAAGTCCAACCCTTGATCCAACCCCGCTGTGGTTCCCAGCCCATGGCACTGATGCCACATCCACTCTCACCTTAAAAACCTCCAGGGATGGAGAATCCACCACTTCCCTGGGCAGCCCATTCCAATGGCTGAGCACCCTCTCTGCAAAGAAATTCTTTCGAATCTCCAACCTAAACCTCCCCTGGCACAGCTGAAGACCCTGAGCCCTCTTGTCTTGCTGAGAGTTGCCTGGGAAAAGAGACCAACCCCCCCTGGCTCCCCCCTCCTGTCAGGGAGTTGCAGAGAGTGAGGAGGTCTCCCCTGAGCCTCCTCTTCTCCAGGCTGAACAGCCCCAGCTCCCTCAGCCTCTCCTCACAGCACTTGTGCTCCAGTCCCTTTTCCAGCCTCGTTGCTCTCCTCTGGACCTGCTCCAGGACCTCCATGTCCTTCCTGAGCTGAGGGCCCAGAACTGGACACAGCACTCCAGGGGTGGCCTCACCAGTGCTGAGTCCAGGGCAGGAATCACTTCCCTGGCCCTGTTGGCCACACTGTTCCTGAGCCAGGCCAGGATCCATTGGCCCTTTTGGCCACCTGGGCACACTCTGGCTCCTGTTCAGCATCTCCCTTTTCCTGGCTCCTCCGAGGCAGGGAAGTGCAAATCCCACTTCCTGAGAAACAGTGACCTAGCCCAGGGCCCGGGCTCAGAAGGGCTCCCAGGGTGACAAGGACAGGATGGAGACACATCCTGAGCCCCCCCTGGGGCTGCCTCACCTCATTCCCTCCCCTCCTGATCCTCCTGTGACCTGCAGGAGCTCCAAGTCTCCTCTGCCAGATCTTTGCCTGGAGCTGTGCCTGGAGCAGAGCCAGTGCAGCCAGTTTGGCACCCAGATGCCACCCAGATCTTGCTGCTATCCCAAAAATAAGCTGGAAGGGGCTTGCTCGGAGGGGTTCAGGCCTCTCTGGAGCTCAGGGGTGATGGGTGTCCCTCTGAGGGTGATGTGTCCCTTTGAGGGTGATGGGCGTCCCTCTGGAGGTGATGGGTGTCCCTCTGGAGATGTTGGGTGTCCCTCTGGTTCATGGATATCCCTCTGGAGGTGATGGGTGTCCCTATGAGCGTGATGGGTGTCCATCTGGAGATGATGGGTGTCCCTCTGAGGGTGTTGGGTGTCCCTCTGAGGGTGATGGGTGTCCCTCTG
>NW_020938839.1:0-1907 GCF_003984885.1 Neopelma chrysocephalum
GATTCCAGCTGTGTTTGCTGCATGGAAACACATCCCAGGGGCTCTGATTTTTGGGTGGGAGTGGCTCTGCAGATGCTGAGCCAAGGGGGACTTTCAGGGACAGGATGACTCGGGCCGGTCCCGCGTGAGCCGCTCCGGTTGTGCCGGGAGGGCGAATCCGGCATTCCACGCTCCAGATGTTGGCTGAGGACGCTGCCTGTGGTGTCAGCCCGGACAGGAAAACAGGGAAAAGGTGCAGGAGCATGGGCTGAGTCAAGCTGGGTGTGGGCCCAGCCCGGAAATGAATGTGCCTGCAGGGCTGTTTGTTTGCATTCCCTTGGCACGTGTGTGAGTGGAGTATCCCAGATCCGATATCCAAGGATCCAAGAGGTTCCTTGTAATATTTAAGACAGATTTTGGGATCTTGTCCCTCCTCAAGGCAGGGGGTTGGACTAGATGACCTTTAAGGTCTTTCCATCCCAAATTATTCCGTGGTCTTCTATGGCAAAAGGGTCAAAAAAAGCCATAAAAAAATCAGAGTTTAATCATCATGTTCTTGTTAAACTCTATAAGCTGGTTTTCCTCCCACAAATTTCCTGGATCATGGCTAAGACAAAGCCTGATCCACCAGAACTTAATCTTCCCTGGTTCTAAATAACTGGAGTATCCCAGATCCAATATCCAAGGATCCAAGAGGCTCCTTGTAATTTTTAAGACAGATTTTGGGATCTTGTCCCTCCTCGAGGCAGGGTAGTTAAATTATATGGCCTTTAAAGGTTCTTCCATCCCAAATTATTCCATGATTTTCTATTGCAAAGGGGTCAAAAGAAGCCAGAAAAATTCAGGGATTAATCATTTTGCTCTTGTTAAACTCTATAAGCTGGTTTTTCCCCCATAAATTTCCTGGATCATGGTTAAGACAAAGCCTGACCCATCAGAACTTTCTCTTCCCTATTTCTAAATAACTGGAGCATCCCAGATCCAATATCCAAGGATCCAAGAGGTTCCTTGGGAATTCCCTGTGGACATGAGCCTCTGAGCACATTGGTAACAACATCCTTTGCTTAAGTGGAGCTGGAAAAACTACAAAGGTTCCCTCCCTTTCTGCTTCCATATTTTTCAGGGTGGGACTGACTGGACCAAGGAACGAGGGACAGGAGGGGAGGGAACGGCCTCAAGTTGCACCAGGGGAGGCTCCAGTTGGATATTGGGAAAATTCCTTCCTAAAAAGGGTTGTCCAGCCCTGTCCCAGCAGCCCAGGGCAGTGGTGGAGTCCCCATTCCTGGAGGGATTTATCCTTGGCAGTTGAGACTCGATGATCTCAGGGGGCTTTCCCGACCTTAATGATTCCATAATTCCCTGTTTTCCTCTGCCCTGTAAGCAAGGATTGGATTTCCAGCAGGGATGGTTGGCATTCCAAGGTGCCACTTTGCTGCTTCCAAGCATGGATCTCTGGGATCAACCTCTGTTCCCTTTCCCCAGGTTAATATGGAATATGGCAGAAGATTCCCGGTGCTCTGCTCCCCACTCCTCCCACTGATGAGTGACTCTTCCTCTTCCATGTGATCAGAAACTTCTCCACGTCTCTCCCAAATGGTGCAGAACATCTGAGACTCGGGAGATTCATGGAAGTTGTTGCAACAATTTAGAAAAAACATTGGGATAAATCCAAGAAGAGTCTGATTCCCACGTGCAGCTCAGCACTAAGGAAACGCTTCTTCCTGAGTTCAACCAGGATACCCCCAAGTAGAAACTGGTTTTGGGAAGATCTCTTGTGGTGCTGAACCAAGTTTTGGTCTCTGAGGCTTCCAGGGACACGATTTCAGTGCTGTTTTTCCATGGGGATTCCGTTTACCACCCATTTCTTCCGGGAAGGTTCCTGAGAAGCAGGATCTTGGTTTTGTCTCCACATCCCTCTGACTTGGTCA
>NW_020938840.1:0-1907 GCF_003984885.1 Neopelma chrysocephalum
GATTCCAGCTGTGTTTGCTGCATGGAAACACATCCCAGGGGCTCTGATTTTTGGGTGGGAGTGGCTCTGCAGATGCTGAGCCAAGGGGGACTTTCAGGGACAGGATGACTCGGGCCGGTCCCGCGTGAGCCGCTCCGGTTGTGCCGGGAGGGCGAATCCGGCATTCCACGCTCCAGATGTTGGCTGAGGACGCTGCCTGTGGTGTCAGCCCGGACAGGAAAACAGGGAAAAGGTGCAGGAGCATGGGCTGAGTCAAGCTGGGTGTGGGCCCAGCCCGGAAATGAATGTGCCTGCAGGGCTGTTTGTTTGCATTCCCTTGGCACGTGTGTGAGTGGAGTATCCCAGATCCGATATCCAAGGATCCAAGAGGTTCCTTGTAATATTTAAGACAGATTTTGGGATCTTGTCCCTCCTCAAGGCAGGGGGTTGGACTAGATGACCTTTAAGGTCTTTCCATCCCAAATTATTCCGTGGTCTTCTATGGCAAAAGGGTCAAAAAAAGCCATAAAAAAATCAGAGTTTAATCATCATGTTCTTGTTAAACTCTATAAGCTGGTTTTCCTCCCACAAATTTCCTGGATCATGGCTAAGACAAAGCCTGATCCACCAGAACTTAATCTTCCCTGGTTCTAAATAACTGGAGTATCCCAGATCCAATATCCAAGGATCCAAGAGGCTCCTTGTAATTTTTAAGACAGATTTTGGGATCTTGTCCCTCCTCGAGGCAGGGTAGTTAAATTATATGGCCTTTAAAGGTTCTTCCATCCCAAATTATTCCATGATTTTCTATTGCAAAGGGGTCAAAAGAAGCCAGAAAAATTCAGGGATTAATCATTTTGCTCTTGTTAAACTCTATAAGCTGGTTTTTCCCCCATAAATTTCCTGGATCATGGTTAAGACAAAGCCTGACCCATCAGAACTTTCTCTTCCCTATTTCTAAATAACTGGAGCATCCCAGATCCAATATCCAAGGATCCAAGAGGTTCCTTGGGAATTCCCTGTGGACATGAGCCTCTGAGCACATTGGTAACAACATCCTTTGCTTAAGTGGAGCTGGAAAAACTACAAAGGTTCCCTCCCTTTCTGCTTCCATATTTTTCAGGGTGGGACTGACTGGACCAAGGAACGAGGGACAGGAGGGGAGGGAACGGCCTCAAGTTGCACCAGGGGAGGCTCCAGTTGGATATTGGGAAAATTCCTTCCTAAAAAGGGTTGTCCAGCCCTGTCCCAGCAGCCCAGGGCAGTGGTGGAGTCCCCATTCCTGGAGGGATTTATCCTTGGCAGTTGAGACTCGATGATCTCAGGGGGCTTTCCCGACCTTAATGATTCCATAATTCCCTGTTTTCCTCTGCCCTGTAAGCAAGGATTGGATTTCCAGCAGGGATGGTTGGCATTCCAAGGTGCCACTTTGCTGCTTCCAAGCATGGATCTCTGGGATCAACCTCTGTTCCCTTTCCCCAGGTTAATATGGAATATGGCAGAAGATTCCCGGTGCTCTGCTCCCCACTCCTCCCACTGATGAGTGACTCTTCCTCTTCCATGTGATCAGAAACTTCTCCACGTCTCTCCCAAATGGTGCAGAACATCTGAGACTCGGGAGATTCATGGAAGTTGTTGCAACAATTTAGAAAAAACATTGGGATAAATCCAAGAAGAGTCTGATTCCCACGTGCAGCTCAGCACTAAGGAAACGCTTCTTCCTGAGTTCAACCAGGATACCCCCAAGTAGAAACTGGTTTTGGGAAGATCTCTTGTGGTGCTGAACCAAGTTTTGGTCTCTGAGGCTTCCAGGGACACGATTTCAGTGCTGTTTTTCCATGGGGATTCCGTTTACCACCCATTTCTTCCGGGAAGGTTCCTGAGAAGCAGGATCTTGGTTTTGTCTCCACATCCCTCTGACTTGGTCA
>NW_020938841.1:0-505 GCF_003984885.1 Neopelma chrysocephalum
CCCTCCTCATCCACACCCCTGATCCCACTGATCCCACAGCCCCTTCCTTTCTCATCCACACCACTGATCCCACTGATCCCCCATCCCCTTCCCTCCTCATCCACATCACTGATCCCACTGATCCTCCAGCCCCTTCCCTCCTCATCCACACACCCTTGATCCCACTAATCTCCCATCCCCTTCCCTCCTCATGCACACCATTAATCCCACAGCCCCTTCCCTCTTCATCCACACACTGACCACACCACTGATCCATCCCACAGATCTCCCATCCCCTTCTCTCCTCATCCACATCACTAATCCCACAGATCTCCCATCCCCTTCCCTCCTCATCCACACCACTGATCCCACAGCCCCTTCCCTCCTCATCCTCACCACTAATCCCACAGATCTCCCATCCCCTTCTCTCCTCAACCACATCACTGATCCCACAGCCCCTTCCCTCCTCATTCACACCACTGATCCCACTGATCCCACAGCCCCTTCCCTTCCCATCCACACCCCT
>NW_020938842.1:0-7614 GCF_003984885.1 Neopelma chrysocephalum
TGATTTCAGCCAGTTTGGGATCATTCCTTCAATCCCTGAGTGTCTTCTTGGATTTCAGCCAGTTTGGGACCAGACCTTCAATCCCTGAGTGTCTTCCTTGAATTTTTGGGATCATTCCTTCAATCCCTGAGTGTCTTCCTTGATGATTTCAGCCAGTTTGGGATAAAACCTTCAATCCCTGAGTGTCTTCCTTGAATTTTTGGGATCATTCCTTCAATCCCTGAGTGTCTTCCTTGATGATTTGGGCCAGTTTGGGATCAGACCTTCAATCCCTGAGTGTTCCTTGATTTCAGCCAGTTTGGGATCAGACCTTCAATCCCTGAGTGTCTTCCTTGATACCTCAAGAGCAGCCTGGGAGTGAAGAGCCCCCCAAAAAAGTCCCATTTGAGGTGCTGAGGGGGCCTGGCAGCTGCTTCAAAGTCCAAATCCTGGGATGAACCTTCCTTCCCCTCTCCTGCTTCTCATTTCCCGCTTTAGCTGGAATTTTCTTGGATCCAGGGAAAGCAGATGGGTTCCACCCCGCAGGTGGAGGAACTGTCAGAAATACTCATTTTTCATCATTTTGTTCCTTTAATTTTTTTTATGGAGTTTGTCCTGGAAGGAGAGGCAAATCCCAGGAGCTGTTTTCCTTTGGGTTCCCTTTGGATTTTGGGGTGTTGAGTTGTTTGATGGCTTCATCTGAAGCCCTTTTGTGCAGCTCAGAGAAGGACATTGTGGTGCTGATGGTGCTGCTCCTCTGCACTTCAGCTTTTTAATTCCTCCAAAATTTCAGTGTCATTCCCTCTCCTCCTTTTTTTCCCTTTTTTCCCTTGTATCCCAGCTCCTGAAAATCCCACAGGTTCCTTTGGCTGCCCCTGGAGCTGTGCTGAGTCAGGTAAAGGTGCAACCTAACCTCAAAATTACCTGGAAAATGCAAACCAAAGCTTGGGAAAACAGCTCCCAGCGGGACCAACCCCTGGATAAGGATCCAGAGACCTGCTCTGGTGGAAGGTGGGCTTGGAATGAGTTGGTCCAGGAGGTCCCTCCAAACCCAACCCATCCTGGGATTATCTGATCCCAAATTTTCAGTCCACAAAGGTCCCCAAAGCTGCCACTCCCCTGCCCTTCCTGCAGCTTTTCCAGGTGAGCTTCAGGCACTGGTTTTATTCCCAAAGCCAAAGCACTTTTCCCAAACCCTTCAGCTGGAAAAGGGTCACTGCCACATTTATTTTTCATGGATAAAATGTCCCATTTTCCCCCAAGAATTTCCAAACCAGAGCTCCAAACCCAGCTCTTGTTGATGTCCACAAAATCCTTGTTTCCTCCCTTCCCTCTTCTCTGTCTTGTCCTCCTTGTTCTCCCACCCATCTCTCCTTCAGCTCCTGCATTTCTGTAGGAAACCCACTTATGTCCCTAAAAATGGATCCTCTGCTGCTCTTGGCACCTCCAGTTCTGCTTCCAAAGGGATTTTTCCGTCTCTTCTCCCAACTGGAAAGGACAGTGGACCCTCCTCAGCCCTTCTGCTGCCTCGGGAAGGCTCTGCCTTGGAAAGGTTTTCAAATTTTTGGGAAGAGAAAAATCCACCGAGATCAGAATTGTTTCCCCTCTGGCTGAGGAAATCCCGGATCCAGGAATGCATCCAGGGATTTCTGCCCTGCTCTTTTCCTCCCCTGATGCTCGAAGGAAAATAAACTGGCTGAGGGTCTCCTGGTACAGCCTCCCCCTATCCTGCTGGGGGAAATTCTGGGATAACACTCCACAGGCTGAGGGACAGGTGGCTCCTGCCCCTCTGGAATGTCCCTGGGAATGTCTGAGGCTGGCACAGCTCATTGCACTGATGAGCAGAGACCACCCTGCAGAGGTGGGAGGGGGGGTTTGGTTCCCTGGGAGGGTCTTTGCCTCCCTCAGCCCGTGATCCCAACATTCCTGGGGGAGCTGTGGGGGCTGTGACACCTCTATCCATCCCTTTTTCTGAATTCCAAGACCATCCCAGTCTCCTTTAGGTAAAAAAAACACCCTAAAACCTCTTCAAAAGCACAGAAAACCCCCCTAAAAACAGGGTAAAACCACCTGGATGCTGCAGAGGTTGGATGAGGACCTTCTTCTCCCCCATCCCTGGAAAAAAACTCCCTCTTTTCCCCACTTCCACGTGGTCTCGGGTTCCCCCAGGGACCTGGGCCTGGGTTTATTTTTAGACCATCCAAACCCAACCCCCTGTGCCCCCTCTCTGATTAGCACAGGATGATTATTTGGGTTGCCTCAAATGAAGTGAGTATTTAATTCTATTTTCATTCTCGGCGCTGAAACTCGAGCCGGTTTGTTTGCTGATAAGGCCCATCTGGAGAGGGGACACAGCTGGAATTTTTATCCACATTAATAAGTGTCCTGGCTCCCAAACGGGTCGTGTTTGTAACGAGCTCAGTCTCGGGGTTGAAACAATAAACGTCACTTCGGGCTCCGGGTTCGGTGTCTGGACGGGGAGGCACAAAAACAGTTCTGCTCCAAAGCGTCAGGGGGAGGGCTGGAGGAACTTGGGAAAGTTCAGGTCAGGTGAAATCACACCCGTGGAGGCTGTTCTTGGAGTGAGGAGGCTGCAGGAGCTGGGATAAGGAGGGTGGGCATCGCTGCTGTGCCTGGGAGAGGGTGTGGAATTGAGGTTCAACCAGGCCAAGGGCCGGGTCCTGACCTTGGGCCACAACAACCCCCGGCAGCTCCAGGCTGGGACAGAGGGGCTGGAGAGCAGCCAGGCAGGAAGGGAGCTGGGAGTGGGGATGGACAGGGAGCTGAACAGGAGCCAGAGTGTGCCCAGGGGGACAAGAAGGCCAATGGATCCTGGCCTGGCTCAGGAACAGTGTGGCCAGCAGGGCCAAGGAAGTGATTCTTGTCCTATGAAGCCACCCCTGGAGTGCTGTGTCCAGCTCTGGGCCCTCAGCTCAGGAAGGACATTGAGGTCCTGGAGCAGGTCCAGAGAAGAGCAACGAGGCTGGGGAAGGGACTGGAGCACAATTCCCATGAGGAGAGGCTGAGGGAGCTGGGGCTGTTCAGCCTGGAGAAGAGGAGGCTCAGGGGAGACCTCCTCACTCTCTGCAACTCCCTGACAGGAGGGGGGAGCCAGGGGGGGGTTGGTCTCTTTTCCCAGGCAACTCTCAGCAAGACAAGAGGCCTCAGGGTCTTCAGCTGTGCCAGGGGAGGTTTAGGTTGGAGATTAGAAAGAATTTCTTTGCAGAGAGGGTGATCAGCCATTGGAATGGGCTGCCCAGGGAAGGGGTGGATTCTCCATCCCTGGAGGTTTTTAAGGTGAGACTGGATGTGGCATCAGTGCCATGGGCTGGGAACCACAGCGGGGTTGGATCAAGGGTTGGACTTGATGATCTCAGAGGTCCCTTCCAACCCAGCTGATTCTGTGATTCTCTGATTCTATGATTCTATGAATTGCAAGGTGCTGAGGGATGATAGGAATTTGTGGCCATGCTCAGCCCTTCACCCAAGGGCTCACAGAGTCACAGAATGTGCTGAGCTGGAAGGGACCCCCAAGGCCCACCCAGCCCAACCCTCAGCCCTGCACAGGCCCAGCCCCAAGAGTCCCCCCCTGTGCCCCAGAGGATCAGCCAAACCCTCCTGGAGCTCTGGCAGCCTTGGGGCTGTGCCCACTGCCCTGGGGAGCCTGGGCAGTGCCCAACCAGCCTCTGGGGGAAGAACCTTTCCCTAAAATCCAACGCCTGTGGTTCCTGGTTCAGAGAGATGGAGAGGTGAGAGCACGGGAAGAGCACAATTGGATCCCAAAATCCAGCAAATAGGGGAAATGGGACACAGTCAGGATTTCCACCTGCACTAAAAGCTTTTTATCTCCTGTATGATTGTTCCTCACATCAGGATCTCCTCTCCTGGATTCCTCTGGATCCAACCCAGTGCATCTGTCCTGTGCCACAACACTTTCTCTTCACTTAAAATCATGGAATGGGTTGGGTTGGGAGAGACCTTCAAAATCACCTCATTCCACTCTCTTGCCATGGGCAGGGACACCTTCCACCAGCCCAGGTTGCTCCAACCTGGCCTTGGACACTTCCAGGGATCCAGGGGCAGCCACAGCTTCTCTGGGAAATTCATTCCAGTACCTTCCCACCCTCCCAGCCAGGAATTCCTTCTTAATATCTCCTATAAACTCACCCTGTCCCCTTTGTTTCAGCCTTCAAACCACCCCGTGGAACAACAACCATCCTCCCATTTAAAATTCCTCTTCTATTCTAAGGAAATTCTCCTTAGTTTGGATACAAAAATTCACGGAGAGCCTCATCCGAGCCAGAGATGAGGAGTTGCTGCTTAGCTCATCTTCCAGGCCCTGCCAAAACCCGCAGACAAGGTGTTCCTCCAGCTGCCTCCCTGCCAAGGCTGCACTGGAGCAACATTTTTATCCAGAGCAGGGCAGAAAACACGTCCAGGATCGGGATAAGAGGGAATTTATGCCCGAAAAAAAGTGGGATCCTTGAGTCGAGTTTTTTTCCAAGGACTTGGCTGCACCTCCTGTGTGTTCCCACATGAGAAGTAACTGTGGGATGGGACAGAAATAATCCCAGTTTTTAGGGAAATGAGACGTTCCCAGCGTGGATTTGCGGGATTGGAGTCCTCACCCACTGGAATTCCATCAGCTGGTGTGGAAAAACCATCATCACTTTGTTCCTGTCCTCGTCCTCATCAAACCCACCAGTAAGACCCTTAAACCTGAGAAACCTCTGGAAAAAATGACCAAAAATGCTCTTTTGGGGTAAAATCCTGGCCCGAACAGAAGGTAATTCCCAATTTTCCTAGTGGAGATGACAGAAATCCCCTTTTTGCCCCAGAAAATATCCCCCACGGAAAGTAGCTGTGGGATGGGACAGAAATAATCCCAGTTTTTAGGGAAATGAGACATTCCCTGGGAGCAGCCGGCGTGGATTTGCAGGATTGCAGAGGCAGAATTGCAGCAGGATCCCAGAGCTGCAGTTTTTGGGAATGGTGGTGCCTGCAGGGATGGCTCAGTTCTTGTTCTGGGAGATGTTGGGAATTGGAGTCCTCCCCAAGTCCCTGCTGCCACTGGAATTCCACCAGTTGGTGTGGAAAAACCATCCCTGCTTTGTTCCTGTCCTCGTCCTCATCAAAGAAGCCCCAAAAATTCCCTCAAATCAGGTTTTCCTTCATCCCTGAATTTTTTCATCCCCCCATAAGACCCTTAAACCTCCCAATAACTGAGAAACCTCTGGAAAAAATGACCCTAAATGCTCTTTTGGGGCAAAATCCTGGCCTGAACAGAAGGCAATTCTCAATTTTCCCAGTTGAGATGACAGAAATCACCTTTTTTTGCACCTGAAAATATCCCACAGGGAAAGTAACCGTGGGATGGGACAGAAATAATCCCAGTTTTTAGGGAAATGAGACGTTCCCAGCATGGATTTGCAGGATTGCAGAGGTAGGATTGCAGCAGGATCCCAGAGCTGCAGTTTTTGGGAATGGTGGTGCCTGCAGGGATGGCTCAGTTCGTGTTCTGGGAGATGTTGGGAATTGGCCTGGCCCAAAAGGTTTGGAAACCTCACCCAGTCCCTACTGCCACTGGAATTCCATCAGTTGGTGTGGAAAAAACATCATCACTTTGTTCCTGTCCTCGTCCTCATCAAAGAGGCCCAAAAAAGTCCCTCAAATCAGGTTTTCCTTCATCCCTGAATTTTTTCACTCACCAGTAACACCCTTAAACCTCCCAATAACTGAGAAACCTCTGGAAAAAATGACCCTAAATGCTCTTTTGGAGCAAAATCCTGGCCTGAACAGAAGGTAATTCCCAATTTTCTTAGCTGAGATGACAGAAATCCCCTTTTTTTTCCAGTGAAAATATTCCCTCAGGCTGTAGGAAATCCTTCCTTGTGTCCAAGGAAAAGCCTGTCTGGCTTTTCCTTCTCTCCAGGACTTGTTTTGTCCCCAGGGCAGAGTTTCAACACATGGCTGTTTGGGATCCATTCAGGTAATCCTGTGGAATGTTGCTGGGATGATTGATCATCTTTTTTAGGGAGAGATGGGGTGGGAAAAGCAGGAATTAAGGAGACACCAAACCTTCTGTGCTGCCCACCAGCTGGAGAACTTCAACCAGCTCCAAAGGCAAAGGGTTGGTTCCAGCAGAGCTCTGGGATCACAGAGTTATGGAATTATTTGGGATGGAAAAGACCCTTTGGATCAGTCCAACCATCCCCCAGCACTACCCAGACCACCACTGTCCCATGTCCCCCAAAATCCATTTACATGGATTTTAAATCCCACCAGGAATGGGGATCCATCACTGCCTTGGGCTGGAAAAACTTTTCCAGGAGGGAATTTTCCCCCCCCCCCGGTCCCATTTGGATTCCCCCAACTTCAGTTCTGGTGGCATCTGAAGGAGCATTTGATGACAATTCCCTCTTAATCCCAATTAAATCCAGGAGAAATCAAATCCCATTCTGTTCCCAGAAAACAGCAGCTCTTCTTCCTTGGCTCCTCCTCTCATGGAGGCTCTGGAAAGAAGGGCAGCAGGAAAACAGGGATTTGGGATTTGCCAAACCGACCCAAACTCTGCTAAATCCGTGTCAGGGTCAATCTGAGGCCGTTTTGCTTGACCAGGAGCAGGAATGTTTCAGTAATTCCAAAGCCTCCTGTTTTTTCCTGGTGCTTGATGAAGTGAGAGTGAGGGAAAAGTTGGAAGTTTCCAGCAGTTGCTGGCGGGAATTGGCCAAAAAATTCCTGGAAAGGGCCGTGGAGGGAGGTCAACTTGCAACACAGAGAGGCCACAGGGCCTGGAATGCTCCTGATCCCAGGGAGGTGGGAATGCAGCATTCCAGGGAGGTGGGAATGCAGCATTCCATCGGGATTCAGGGACTCGGGATTCAGGGACTCAGGAGGTGGGAATGCAGAATTCCAGTGGGATTCAGGGACTCAGGATTCAGGGACTCAGGATTCAGGGACTCAGAGGGTGGGAATGCAGCATTCCAGCAGGATTCAGGGACTCAGGAGAGTTAGGGAGCCTCAGGAGGTGGGAATGCAGCATTCCAGTGGGATTCCGAGACTCAGGATTCAGGGACTCAGGAGGTGGGAATCCAGCATTCCAGGGAGGTGGGAATGCAGCATTCCAGCAGGATTCAGGGACTCAGGAGGTGGGAATGCAGCATTCCATCGGGATTCAGGGACTCGGGATTCAGGGACTCAGGAGGTGGGAATCCAGCATTCCAGGGAGATGGGAATACAGCATTCCAGAGGGATTCAGGCACTCAGGAGAGTTAGGGAGCCTCAGGAGGTGGGAATGCAGCATTCTACCAGGATTCAGGGATTTGGGATTCAGGGATCCAGGATTCAGGGACTCAGGAGGTGGGAATGCAGCATTCCAATGCGATTCAGGGATTCAGGATTCAGGGACTCAGGAGGTGGGAATGCAGCATTCCAGTGGGATTCAGGGAATCAGGAGAGCTGGAAGCCTCAGGAGGTGGGAATCCAGTATTCCATCAGGATTCAGGGACGCAGGAGGTGGGAATGCAGCATTCCAGCAGGATTCTGGGATTCAGGGACTCAGGAGGTGGGAATCCAGCATTCCAGGGAGGTGGGAATGCAGCATTCCAGAGGGATTCAGGGACTCAGGAGAGTTAG
>NW_020938843.1:0-5540 GCF_003984885.1 Neopelma chrysocephalum
GTGGAAGGTGTCCCTGCCCATGGCAGGGGGTGGCACTGGATGAGCTTTAAGGTCCCTTCCAACCCAAACCATTCCAGGATTCTGTGTGACCAAGAAAAATCCCAATAAAAAGGCATCACATCACCTAAACCACTCACTTTAACTGCACTGCCTTCCCTCTGTGTCCTTCCCAACAGTCTCACCTCCTCCCTCTGCCCGTTTTCCCCTGGAATTCTCCTCCCCAAGCAGCCCAGTGCCCCTCCCCGGGTGACACCGGAGCAGCATCCCCTGGCTGAGGCGAAAAAACAAAGAATTCGACCACTTGTGCAATCCTTTCCAGCCCCCCCGAGGCTTTTGCAGGGCAGGTGTGTTGTCCCTGGCCGGGCTCCAGCGCCGCCGATCCCGTTGCAGGGCTGGAAAAGAGAAAACCCCAAATCCAACCGACAAACCCCAAACCACCCCCGGCTGCAATTTTGGTCGGGGCCCGAGAGTTTTTTTTTTTTTTCAGAGCACTGAAAAGTTTGAAGGGGTGGCTGAGGTGATTAAACGAGTGTTAATGAGATCACAGATGTGGGTTGAGTATCCCGGCAGCAGACGAGGCTTTTATTTTTTTGTTTGGGGGATCTCTGCTGCTGTGGGTGATGGGAGGGTTGATAAGCTGGTGCTGCTGGTTCTCTGTGTGTCCCTGAACATCCACAGGATTGTTTGTAACAAGCTTGATGATCAAAGGGGCTACATAAAGGGGAGTTATTAATAAGCATAATTATTGGATGTCGAAAATTGTCGCTGGGTATTTTTTTTTCGCCGCTAAAAAAATATAAACCAAGAGGAGAGGGTTTGAAGCACTTTCAACGTTTGCCCAGGAATATTATGTTCATTTATAAAACAATATTAATGAGTTGCCTAAAGGAGCCTGTAATTTGGGTTGTTGCTGTGGATTTTATCTCGCTGCTAAAACAGCTCAAAAACTCAAAAGGGGGAGCGTTTCCAGGAGCTGGAGCGTAATAACAGTTTATAATACCTGACATTCAGATTCTCTTTTTTCATCCCAATAGATCATAAATCATTTTGCAGCCCGTAAATAGAGGGTGGCTGTTCCAACCTCCCCCTTTGAGCGGGGTCAGCTCTGGGGTGGGGACTCAAGGAGTCCCTCCCGTGCCAGCCCCTGTTGAGCAAGAGCTCAGTTGAGGAGGTGAAGTCATAGGATCACAGGAGTCAGGGCTGGGAAAAAACTCATTAAGTAATTTACTCCATCCCTCTCTCTACCCCCCCTCCCCTACGTGCTCGTTGCTCTGTCCTGTACTTTGTCCGGACTAGTTTTTTAAACATCCCAGGGGAGGGGGAAGGAACATCTCCAAACGAAACTGCAACGGCAAAGCGGGAGCAGACGGAGGAGCTGAAGCCCAGCCAGGAACAGGAATGTTCCTCTTGCAAGGGAAGAAAAAAAAATAAAAAAAAAAATAAAAAAACATAATGCCACGGCATCTCCAGGCTTGGAAGGAGCAGCTCTGCCTCCTCCAACACGGGTTTGAGGATCCTACAACCCCGGGATCGTTTAGGGTTGGAAAACACCGGGAAGATCGTCCTTGACCCAGCACAGGCAGATCCACCTCTGGGTTTCCTCTTCCTTGCTGTCTCCCCATCATTTTTGGGGTGGCTGCAGCACTCACAGAGCATTGTGTGAGTGCAGACTCCAGGCAGGTCGGGGGATGCAGGTGAACCTCGGGAATTGTGTCCCCGGAATGGCCCAAATGGGTTTGGAACGAGCGCTTCGCTCCCCGCAAAAGGTCATCCCGGGTCAGAGGAGAAGCAGGGCTGGCACTGCAGAGCTGCTGTGGGGAGAGGAAGAGTCACCACACAGGAAGCTGTGGACGTGCTGGGGTTTGAATCACTCCAAGCCAAGGGCTGGAAAAGCAGAGTCAGGAATACAAAAGTGTCCCGGAGGTGGAACCCGGGATGAGCCGCGCGAGGGACGACGGCGCCGGGAAGGGGAAAAAAAGGGATTTTTCACCCAATTTCTGGGCCTGTGGAGAGCTGCTCACCCCTTTTAGGCTTCTGGGATAGCCCAGAGGCAGCAAATCCAAGGTGTTGTTTGCTCGGCCCCAAATTCCCTGGAGGAAAACTCCAGCCAGGCCTTTCCCTGGACAAATCCTCACGTTCTCCTTGTGTCTTCCCCTCGGATAAACTCTCCCTGCCCTCAGCTCTGTTTGCTCAATTCTTACTCCAGGAAACTCCCAATTTTTGCCCCCCTGGGCTGAATAAAGTTCCTCAGGCTCCATCTTTGTGATCCCAAACCCCTTGAGATCACAAAGACGGAACCTGAGGAATTTTACTCAGCCCAGGGGGAAAAAAGACTTTGATGGACCCACTAAAATTCAATGGAAAGACTTTGATGGACCCACTGAAATTCAATGGAAAGACATTGATGGACCCACTAAAATTCAATGGAAAGACATTAATGATTCAATGGAAAGACTTTGATGGACTCACTGAAATTCAATGGAAAGACTTTGATGGACCCACTAAAAATCAGACCAAAAACCACTGGATGTCCTCTGTCCTTCCCACTCTTCTGCTTCTTGCAGGGGAAAAAAAAAAGGCACAGGATTAGTTAAGAAATATAAAGTCTAGAATCGAAACATTTTGAGCTGCAGAACCCGAATTTCCAGAGGGGGGGAGGAAAAAAATCCCAAATACCCCCAAAAAATCCTGCTGAATATCTCCCAAGCCTTTGGGAGCAGCCAGGGGAGGGAGAGTCCTTGCTCCTCCGACTCGTAATTGCTGAAGGAGTGTCCCCTGATATAATTAACGAGGGTGCTTTAATTAAGAAGCCGGAGTAATGATGCTCAAAACAACTCCATCTGCTGTGGGGAGAGAGTGAGAAAAAAAAAGGCCACATATATAAATATATATGTTATATAGGGAGAACTAAAGGAGGCTGTGGTGGTGTGGGAGCTGCTTCCAAAGGGTGAGGATGTTCTCCTGGGCTGTGTCCTATCATTACGTGCAGTGAAATCACCCCCGACATCAAAGGGGCACGAAAGGAATGTGGCGAATGCCTGCTGGAATAATTGTCTGGAAAATTAAGGCTCAGCCCTGTGCCAGCCATTGTGTGTTAAACACCCCCGGGGAGGGGGAAGGTCGAGCCCTGCAAACGAGTAGGTGTGTCTGAAGAGCCCGGGCCAAGGCAGCAGTTTTCCAAAGGGCTGGAATTCGCCAGCTGATCGCATCCCGTCCTGCTGGGATGCCAGGATGGAGCCCCAAAGGCTTGGGAGATGTTCAGCGGGATTTTTTGGGGGTATTTGGGATTTTTGTTGTTTTCCCTCTGGAAATTCGGGTGTTGCAGCTCGAAACGTTTCAATTCTAGACTTTATATTTCTTAGTCATGAATTAAAACTAATCCTGTGCCTTATTTTTTTTTTCCTGCAAGAAGCAGAAGAGTGGGAAGGACAGAGGACATCCAGTGGTTTTTGGTCTGTTCATTGATTTTTAGTGGGTCCACCAAAGTGTTTCCACTGAATTTTAGTGGGTCCATCAAAATCTTTCCATTGAATTTTAGTGAGTCCATCAATGTCTTTCCATTGATTTTTAGTGGGTCCATCAAAGTGTTTCCATTGATTTTAGTGGGTCCATCAAAATCTTTCCACTGAATTTTAGTGAGTCTATCAATGTCCTTCCATTGATTTTTAGTGGGTCCATCAAAGTCTTTCCATTGAATTTTAGTGGGTCCATCAATGTCTTTCCATTGAATTTTAGTGGGTCCATCAATGTCTTTCCATTGAATTTTAGAGGGTCCATCAAAGTCTTTCCATTGAATTTTAGTGAGTCCATCAAAGTCTTTCCAATGAATTTTAGTGGGTCTATCAAAGTCTTTCCGCTGACTTTTAGTCTGTCCATCAACTTTGAGTCTGTCCATCCCTCTGAGACCATGAAGCAAAGCTTTGGAGGTTGAGGTCTTGTTCTCCTGGGAGGATTTAAACCTTCTCCAAGGGAGATCTGGGCTCCTCCTGCCTGGGTGAAAGCTCTGAATGTCCATCAGCTTTTAGCCCATCCATGGACTTCGGTTCCATCCATCACCAGGCAAAGCTCTGGGGGCTGAGATGCTGCTTTGGGCCCTCCTTGGAGCCCCTGGAAGCCAAAGAGCTGCTGGTGAGGAGCAGCCAACCCCTCCATCTCTGGGAAACATCCCTCTGCAGGCAGAGGAACCCCGCTGGAGCCAAGGCAGGTTGTGTTCTGGGCTGGCTGGGAGCTCCTCAAAGTGTCCCACGCTGGGTATGGAAAGAGCTCAGCAATTCCAATCTTCACATCAGAGAATCATAGGATCAGAGAATCAGAGAATCACAGAATCAGAGAATCAGCTGGGTTGGAAGGGACCTCTGAGATCATCAAGTCCAACCCTTGATCCAACCCCGCTGTGGTTCCCAGCCCATGGCACTGATGCCACATCCAGCCTCACCTTAAAAACCTCCAGGGATGGAGAATCCACCCCTTCCCTGGGCAGCCCATTCCAATGGCTGAGCACCCTCTCTGCAAAGAAATTCTTTCGAATCTCCAACCTAAACCTCCCCTGGCACAGCTGAAGACCCTGAGCCCTCTTGTCTTGCTGAGAGTTGCCTGGGAAAAGAGACCAACCCCCCCTGGCTCCCCCCTCCTGTCAGGGAGTTGCAGAGAGTGAGGAGGTCTCCCCTGAGCCTCCTCTTCTCCAGGCTGAACAGCCCCAGCTCCCTCAGCCTCTCCTCACAGCACTTGTGCTCCAGTCCCTTTTCCAGCCTCGTTGCTCTCCTCTGGACCTGCTCCAGGACCTCCATGTCCTTCCTGAGCTGAGGGCCCAGAACTGGACACAGCACTCCAGGGGTGGCCTCACCAGTGCTGAGTCCAGGGCAGGAATCACTTCCCTGGCCCTGTTGGCCACACTGTTCCTGAGCCAGGCCAGGATCCATTGGCCCTTTTGGCCACCTGGGCACACTCTGGCTCCTGTTCAGCATCTCCCTTTTCCTGGCTCCTCCGAGGCAGGGAAGTGCAAATCCCACTTCCTGAGAAACAGTGACCTAGCCCAGGGCCCGGGCTCAGAAGGGCTCCCAGGGTGACAAGGACAGGATGGAGACACATCCTGAGCCCCCCCTGGGGCTGCCTCACCTCATTCCCTCCCCTCCTGATCCTCCTGTGACCTGCAGGAGCTCCAAGTCTCCTCTGCCAGATCTTTGCCTGGAGCTGTGCCTGGAGCAGAGCCAGTGCAGCCAGTTTGGCACCCAGATGCCACCCAGATCTTGCTGCTATCCCAAAAATAAGCTGGAAGGGGCTTGCTCGGAGGGGTTCAGGCCTCTCTGGAGCTCAGGGGTGATGGGTGTCCCTCTGAGGGTGATGTGTCCCTTTGAGGGTGATGGGCGTCCCTCTGGAGGTGATGGGTGTCCCTCTGGAGATGTTGGGTGTCCCTCTGGTTCATGGATATCCCTCTGGAGGTGATGGGTGTCCCTATGAGCGTGATGGGTGTCCATCTGGAGATGATGGGTGTCCCTCTGAGGGTGTTGGGTGTCCCTCTGAGGGTGATGGGTGTCCCTCTG
>NW_020938844.1:0-11103 GCF_003984885.1 Neopelma chrysocephalum
ACCTTCCCAAATCCATGAACCCAAATTCCCAAAAATCCAGAGATTCCCTCCTGGAAAATTCCCTCCTGGGAGAGCCTGGGATGCTCCTCCTGAAGGCACAGGCCTGGCTGGAAACAGAAATTCCCGAAAATCCAGAGATTCCCAGAGGTCCTCCCAAGGCTTGGGGTGGTTCCATGGCCACCTGGACAGGGAAGAGGCTCCTCCTGAAGGCACAGGCCTGGCTGGAAAAACAGAAATTCCCGAAAATCCAGAAATTCCCGAAAATCCAGAGATTCCCAGAGGTCCTCCCAAGGTTTGGGATGGTTCCATGGCCATCAGGGAAGAGCCTCCTCCTGCAGCTCCAGCTCCTCTCCTGGCACACACATTTTAGGACAGCGGGAATTTTTGGGAGCTCCACCAGCTGTCACTTGGGAATCTGAGGATAACGAGGGTCGGGAATCACCTCTGGAGTTTTCCAGTCCGTTCTCCTGCTCGTTTTCCTTCAAAGTCAGAGCTGGAAGATCCCAATCCATCTTCATCCTCCATTTTTAAAAGCCTCAGTTCCTTGGAAATGGGGAATTTAAAGGAAGGACTGTGAGCTGCTGCTGTGCTCCCCATAATAAGGGGATTTTGGCCTTATTTTATCTCTTTTTAGCTTTATTTCATCCCTTTTTTTTTGGTGGGAAGGTTCAGAAAAATTCCCTTCCCTCTTCCCCCCCCCATTCCTGAAATGTTCTTCCATCATCAAATCCACAATTCAAATTCCATCCATTTAAACCCACATTTTTCAGGCCAGTTGGTGGTTTTTTTTTTCCTTTAAAACCAAATATCCAAGCAAACATTTTGCTCTGGGTCAGTTACTCCAGGAATTGGCTTCAGGTTGGAATTTCTTTCAGGGAGAAAAGAAATAAAAATAAAAAAATAATCTGGGCAATTTCAAAGCAAACAAACTTTCCATGGAACTTTTGGAAGCCTCTAATTCACCAGCAGAGCTTTCAAAGAAACATTTTTGACCAGGTTTCAAAAAAACAAAAAAAGGAGGGAAAAAAGGTCCAAAAAGACTGAAAGATGCTACATTTAATGAAATTATTTTATCATTTAATTTTATGTTATTTTTATATTCATTCTTGATATCTTATGTTTTAGGTTAATGCTGTGTGTTTGTATTAAATTTTAGATTGATAAATATTTTCTATTAATGATGCTGGTTTAGATTAATTTTATATTTTATATTTTATTTATTTATATTTATATTTATATTTTATAGTTATATATATTTATATTCATGTTTATATTTATATATATAATATATAAATAAATATAAATATATATTTACATTTATATTTACATTTATATTTATATTTATATTTATATTTATATTTATATTTATATTTATATTTATATTTTATTTATATTTATATTTATTTTATATTTTTATTCATAAATGTTAAGATAGTTAATATTAATTATGGAGCTATAGCAGTTGGGAGCCTGAAAACCAGGAATGACTCTGGGAAAAGGGCAGATTTGGATGAGATATTAAGAAAAAATTCTTTCTTTGAGGGTCAGGGGGGACTGGGATGGAATTCCCAGAGAAGCTGTGGCTGCCCCTGGATCCCTGGAAGTGTCCAAGGCCAGGTTGGAGCAACCTGGGATAGTGGAAAGATTCCCTGTCCATGGAAAGGGGTGGAATTGGATGGGATTTAAGATCCCTCCCAACCCAAACCATTCCATGACTGAAGGCCCTTAGAATCCCAGAATCCTTCAGGTTGGAAAAGCCCTCTAAGATGATCCAGTCCAACCATTCCCAGCACTTCCAAGGCCACCCCTGACCGTGTCCCCAAGTGCCACATTCCCATGGATTTGAAATCCCCGGATCCACCCCTGCCCTGGGCAACCTCTTCCAACACTTTACAACCCTTTCCACGGAGGAATTTTCCCTGATATCCAACCTAAACTTCCTCTGGCACAGTTTGAGGCCGTTCCCTCTTTTCCTGTCCCTTGTTCCCTGGGATCAGAGCCCCACTTCCCCCCTGGATATTCTCCCCCATTTATTTTTCCTCTCCGTTCTCCCATCCCTGGGAGAACATCCCGTCTCCGGGTGTTTTCCCGCTTTCCTCCCCCCCTCTCCCTCCTCACCTGTCCCTCTGCCTTCCTCCCTTTTCCACCACACTTGACTGGAATCCAGGAGCCTGTTCCTTTCCTCCTGGGCACTTCCCAAGTTTTATTTGTGTGTTACTGGAAGGATTTTCCTGGCCCGGAGCCCTCGGATCTCTCTCCGCTCGTGCTCCCAAGCAGACAAACTCTTGGAATTAAAATTAGCAACAGGCAACACCTATTTTTTTATTTTTTCCTTTCATCTCTGTGTCTCCAAAGTGTTTCCAGATGATTTCACCCTTCCCTGTTTACACTGTGGGAAACTGAGGCCTGGAAAATGGGAGGATTTATCCAATGTTCACCAGTCCTCCTGGTCCTTCTGTGATTTCTCCCAGAACTTTCTCTTCCCTGTTTCTAAATAACTGGAGTATCCCAAATCCAATATCCAAGGATCCAAGAGGCTCCTTTTCATGGTATTTAAGACAGATTTTGGGATCTCCCTGCTCAGGGAAGGGTATTTAAAATATATGACCTTTAAGGTCTTTCCATCCCAAATTATTCCGTGATCTTCTATGGTAAAATGGTCAAAAAAACCCATAAAAATATCAGGGTTTAATCATCATGTTCTTATTAAACTCTACAAGCTGGTTTTGCTCCCACAAATTTCCTGGATCATGGTTGGGACAAAGCCTGACCCAGCAGAACTTTCTCTTCCCTGTTCCTAAATAACTGGAGTATCCCAGATCCCATATCCAAGGATCCAAGAGGCTCCTTTTCATGGTATTTAAGACAGATTTTGGGATCTCCCTGCTCAAGGCAGAGGGGTTAAATTATATGGCCTTTAAAGGTTCTTCCATCCCAAATTATTCCATGATTTTCCATGACAAAGGAGTAAAAAAGGCCTTAAAAAAATCAGGGTTTAATCACCATGTTCTTATTAAACTCTCCTGATGGGTGGAACAGGCATTGGGCACATCCAGAGCTTACATTATTTTATTTTATTATATTATATACATTATACATTATATAATATACAATATTATTTTAATAGATAATATAATGTAACATATTTTGATCTGAGAAAACAGGGAGCACCCTGGGCCACCACAAAGCTGGTTTGGAATCTCATCCACCGTTGTAGATTTTTCCCAGGAAAAAAGGCAGTTGGGATATTTATCTTCAGTCCAGGACTGACCTGATTTAATCCAGTTTGGATATTTATCTTCAATCCAAGACTGGCCTGATTTAATCCAGTTGGGATATTTATCTTCAATCCAGGACAGGTCTGATTTGATCCAGTTTGGATATTTATCTTCAATCCAGGACTGGCCTGATTTAATCCAGTTGGGATATTTATTTTCAATCCAGGACTGACCCGATTTAATCCCTGTGTCCTCCTATTTTTTGTCTCACCCAGGGAAAAATGGGAAAGGGTTTCTCAAACCTTTACCACGATGTTGAAGGAGTTTGGAGACGCTTTTTGTCCCCGTTGCCATTCCTGGGGGTGGGATTGAGAAAACAGGGAGCACCCTGGGACACCACAAAGCTGGTTTGGAATCTCATCCACCACCGTGGATTTTTCCCAGGAAAAAAGACAGTTGGGATATTTATCTTCAATCCAGGACTGGTCTGATTTAATCCAGTTGGGATATTTATCTTCGGTCCAGGACTGACCTGATTTAATCCCAGTGTCCTCCTATTTTTTGTCTCACCCAGGGAAAAACGGGAAAGGGTTTCTCAAACCTTTACCACGATATTGAAGGAATTTGGAGACACTTTTTGTCCCCTGGGGGTGGGATTGCCCCCTGGATCATCTTGCCCCCTGGATAATAATTACACCCTGGCTGTGGTGGGAGAAGGCACGGGAGGAAGAGTTTGTTCTCCTGGATGCTGGAAAACAGGGAGCAGAGTTGTAGGAACACCCACTCCATGTGTGTGACCCGGGAAAACTTTGCCACGAGGTCCAAGCTCGGCCCTGGGAAATTTGGGAGCTCTCCTTGGCCGTGCTTTGGCCTTGGGTGAGCAGCTCCAATGGGATTCCTTCCCATTCCCTCCCCCTCCTCCAGAGGCAGAAAAAGCAGGAGAAATACTTCCCCCATCTGGAGGATTAAACGTTTAGGAGGGAATCCAAGCTCCACTCAAGGCAGTGGCAAATCTCCCAGAGGTTTCACCGGGAAAAAATGTCCAAGTGCGAAACGTTCCGGAGCTTTGAGCAGGAAAGGGAAACTCTGCTCCAGCTCCTGCCCTGGACACCCCATGGATCTCCTCTTATCTCCAGAGCCATCTCTCCTCATCTTTGGAATTATAGTTGGATGTGGCCTCGACCCAAAGCCACAATTCAGAACATTCCCGAGCCTCGGGGTTGTTTGAACTCCAATCTGGAGCCGCCTTTGGGAATGTGCTTTATCTTTATAGCTCCAAAATCCTCCATCTGGGGGCTCTGGGAGAGGGGTCTGAGCGTGGATTTTGGGAGTCCTAATCTCATCTCATGGATTCATCCTCATGGTCGGCTGCTTATCCGTCCATCTCCCACAACATCAGGTGGAAATGTGGGATCTTCAGTCCTCCACGGGGTGGAAAAGAGGCAGGAAAATTAATGGAATATTGCTCGCTGCAAAAAAAATGGGTGTTAGAGACAGGCCTGGATTTACTGGCTGCGGGTTTGTCCTTCCCCTGGGGAGTTTTTCAGGCTCAGCAAATAACAACATTAAAGGTTAAGAACCACTTGTCCAACCACTTAAACACCCTGCCAGCGCTGGAAATGTTGGAGCCGCTCTCCATCTCCGGCTTTCCCGAAATTCCTGCCTCGTTCGTGGGCACACAGTATCACCCAGTGGTAGAAACCCAAAGTCCTGCTGGAAAAAAAACCCAAATAACCCAGGGAATGCTGAAACCTTCCAAGTCTCCTTTTAATGTGCTTTTTTTTTCCAAGAGGGTCACAAACAATCCCTCCTCCTCCTCGGGCTGTCGATTTTCCAGCCGGAGCATCCCGAGCTTCCCCTTTTGCCCTCTCCAAACCCTCCCTCACACGCTCCCGGTCGTGCTCGGGTTGTGCAATTCCCAGGGAAGGTCAAGCAGGAGGATATTTTGGTAGCCAGGGGCTGGCTGACGAGCCCTGACAAGTCCTGACAAGCCCCGTGGCCGTGTGGGGAGATCGGAGCTCAGACATCGGGGCCGTGACTCAACAGGATGCGCTGGGCCCGAGCCAGGCTGGGCAGCTCTTCCTGGCCTTCTGAATCATTAGTGGATAAAAAAAAAATATAAAAGGGGGGAGGGGGGGAATAAATAAAAGCCATCTCCATCTGTTTTTAACTTGGTGATGTCCTCTGGAAGGCAGGGGAACTATTTGCCGGGCTGGAACCGCACAAACGTCTTGGCAGGGCCGGCTCTGGGATTCAGGGGGTTGATGCATCAGGGTTTGGGGGGTTGATGGATTAGATTTTGGGGGTTTGAGCGCTCCAGGGGTGCTGGGGGGAGGGCAGGAGGTGCTGCTGGGCTGGGTGAGCCCAAGGATGTTGGCTGGGAAGCAGGAGAGGACGGCTGGCTCCGGGAGCAGGGAGAGCTCTGGTACCCGGGAGGGCTCTTTTCTGAGAGGAAAAAGATGTTTCCTTTCTAAACTGGCAGCTTTTCCCACCTTCAGGTCAAACCAGGGTCATTCACCCTGCCAGGCCAGTTCTCAACGTTGCTTGGAGAGGCTGTGGTTGCTCCACCCCTGGAAGTGTCCAAGGATGGAGCTCAGAGCAACCTGGGCTAGGGAATGGCATCCCTGCCCATGGGAACTGGGTCCCACCCCAAACCATTCCATGGGTCTACATTTTTCCCCTGTGTGACTTCAGGCAACCCCCTGATCTCACCCAGCCTCACCCAGGGACTCTCTCCAGCTTTTCCCTGGTTATTCCTTGTGTCCAGCCCAATGTTTTATGGTATTTAAGACAGATTTGGGGGATCTTGTCCCTGCTCAAGGCAGGGGGTTGGACTCGATGACCTTTAAAGTCTTTCCATCCCAAATTATTCCATGATCTTCCATAGCAAAGGGGTCAAAAGAAGCCATAAAAATGAGTGGAGAATATTCTTTTCACTGTGGATCTGCCTTTCCTTTGAAGCAGAGGAGATTCCTTATAGGAAATGAACCTTTTATAAATCATGGATGGAACATGCTGGAGCTCCAACCTGAAGTTATATTTACATTTTTCTGGCAAAACCCATCCAGAGGGAGGGAAGCAAAGCTGGGAACGAGGATGTTACTGTACCTGGAATATCAGCCCTCCAGGGGGGGCTGGATTGCTCAGCTCCTTTGGACACACACAGTCCTTTCTTTAGCCGAAGCAGGGAAAATTTGGGAGCCGCCAGTTCTGACTCTCCCGGCCCAAATTTGTGGCCAAAGCAGTAAAAATCTCGATGGGGAAAGCAGAGGATGTTTCAAGAAATCACGTTCAAGGGCTAAATTTGAGCAAGATTCATTGCTCAAGCTGGAGAAAAGTCAGCTGGAGATTAAGTGCCTGGGTCTCGTTCTTTGGAGGGAGAGATGATGGATTCCAAATTGATCAGGGAGCAAGAAATTCCTGCTGTTGTGTATAAAATGGATTAGTGTTGCACTGGGTTGGAGCAGCAGGAATATTTCCTTCCAGTGGAAGTTTGCTCCAGTCAGGATTGGCTAATCCAGGGTAAGAAACATGTGGATGAACTGGAGAGTGCATTTGGAGCACGAAGAGGAGGAGAAGAGAGAGGACTTTGAAGTAAAGCTCGAATGAGGCCAAAGAAATGGGTGAAGGAAGAATAAAAATGAAGGGAGAAGCCAAATGGAGACTTGGAATCTGTCAGGAAGTACCTGGAGAAAGGAAAGGATTTATGTCCAAAGGTTGAATGGAAATTTAAGTTGGCCTTTAGTTTCCCCTTCCTGAG
Source organism: Neopelma chrysocephalum (assembly GCF_003984885.1). Taxonomy (NCBI): domain Eukaryota; kingdom Metazoa; phylum Chordata; class Aves; order Passeriformes; family Pipridae; genus Neopelma; species Neopelma chrysocephalum. Next base: position 6,979 of record NW_020938844.1, read on the forward strand.
GTGAAGGAAAGTGGAATCTCCAATCTTTAGGAGGAGGCTGGAGCCAAAAATTCAGCCAAAAATCTCCCCAAAAATTCAGAGGGAAAATGGGAGCAAAGGACAGACTGGAAGATGTCCTGATATCCCTCCCAGAAATCCGAGTGCTCCATCTAAAAAAGGGATATTAGGAAAGGACCAGAGCAGAGGAACAAATCACTTCAGGAAGGAGAAGGAATTTGGAATAAGAGTCACAGGGAAATCAAGGAATGGAAAACAGGCACAAGGAAAAGCACCTTGACTTCAAGAGCTCGGGAAGGGGCAGTGGAAGCCCTTGGCCTGGAGTCATCCAGGAGGAAACCTGGGGGGGATATGGAGGAGGGAAGAGCTTCAGTTGGCCCAGGGTGAAGAGATAAAATGATCTAATCAGTCTTTTCCAGGTCTTCTCCTCGTGACTCCATGGATGAGGACAGCGGGACTGGGGCTTGCTCAGGGAAGCCAAGGCAAACATCCCAAGCCACCCCATGAGGAAGGGTCACCTCCCTGTCCATGGCTTGGCATTCCAAGAGTCCCTGCAAATCCAGCTGGTTGCTGAGGACTCCTGGGAAGGGCTGGAAGAACAGTCAAACCCCAGGAGTCCCCAGCTACACCAGGGATGCTCCACAAAAGCCCCTTGGCTGCTGCTGCTCTTCAGGGTTTGGAGTTTTTTGGGGTCCAACAGCACAGGAAGGATGTGGAGATGCTGGAGAGAGTCCAGAAGAGACACCAGGATGATCAGAGAAGCTCTGATGGGAGGAAAGGCTGGAGGATTGGGATTGCTCAGCCTGGAGAAGAGAAGCTTTGGGGTGACTTGATTGTGGCCTTGCAGGACCTGAAGAGAAGGTTCTGGGGAGAGCTGGGGGGGTTCCCCTGGAGAAGAGAAGGCTCCAGGGAGAGCTGAGAGCCCCTTGCAGGGCCTGAAGGGGCTCCAGGAGAGCTGGAGAGGAACTGGGGACAGGGCATGGAGGGACAGGACAACAGGGAATGGTTTCTCATGGGAAAAGGGGAGATTTAAATGGGATATTGGGAAGGAATTCCTGCCTGTGAGGGTGTTGAGGTTGGGCAGAGAAGCTGTGGCTGCTCCTGGATCCCTGGAAGTGTCCAAGGCCAGGTTGGACACGTTAAATCCCAGAAATTAAAGGTGAGGGAAGGACTTGTGGTTATAAGGTTGGTTTGGACGTTGAGGGGCTGATTTCAAATCCCGGCAGAGCTCCAAGTGGGATCCAGGTGCTCTGTCTCCTGGGATCAGGAAGATGATCAGGAAAACTCCTTCTCCTCGACACCTTTATGATGTACTGGATGGCCTGGACGTATAATCAATAAATTTAGATGGATATTGGGAAGGAATTCCTGGCTGGGAGGGTGTTGAGGTTGGGCAGAGAAGCTGTGGCTGCCGCTGGACCCCTGGAAGTGTCCAAGGCCAGGTTGGACAGTGCTTGGAGCAACCTGGGATAGTGGAAGATGTCCCTGGATGGAACTGGATGAGCTTGAGGGTCTCTTCCAACCCCAACCATCCCAAGATTCCACGTCCTTCCCACTCAAACAGGCTTTGACCACATGTGGAATTTGGGAGAAATTCTGCCTCGGGGCCTGGAGCAATCCCAGTTTTGGGGACATGGGGGAAATGCCCCACCAGTAATCACCAGTTCAGACCAACAGCCCTGGCCAGCAGAGTTCTGCTCCTTCCCCAGCTCTCCCAACTGCTCCGTGGTTTCCTCCAGCCCCACAGACCTCCCGAGGTTCTGGAGACCACCCAAAAACACTAAAGCAGGAAGAGCAGGCCACTGTGGTGGCTGGAATCCCACCTGAATTCCTGCTGAATTCCAGCAGGAAAACACGTCCAGTGTGGTGGGAGGACACATGTTGCTCTTTGCAGCTCACACACATCTCGGGTCCCGGGGGACAGCCCGATGTGGTGACACAAATGCCAATAGAACTCACTTTAGTCCTGCTTCTTGAGCACAGCTGGGCCCAGATGCCAAGATATTGGATCCAGGCCTTCACAAAAAACAAGATTTGCGTTTCCAGCTGCTCTTTTCCACCCTTTGTGTGACTAAATCCAGACAAATCCGCTTTATTTACGCAGGAAAAACCCAAACCGGGACTGAACGTGCTCTGAGTCATTTCATGATAACTCCACACCTCTGCTTGATTAATCCTCCCTTTTCCCACGTGGATATAGATTTATATGGATAGAACTGAAGTGGGTTTGGAGCAGAGCTCTTTTTAAGTTGACCTGTGTGCCTCGTTTGACCCCCCACATTCCCAGAGGGAAGGGATTCACCCTGGATCTGAGCCGGATTCTCTGGACATCCAGGAGAGGGAGGCAAGGAATGAAAGCTCCTCATTTATTCCAGAGGTTTCCAGACCTTTTCTCTCTCCTCTGACTGCCCAGGCCCTGCCAAAGGAGGTGCTTGGCACTGCCCAAATCCTCCTCTTCACCCTGCACAGGTTGGGAGGCACCTGAGCAACCTTGAGGACTGAATTCTCTCCAGCAGAACAACAACTGGGCTCCAACTCCATCCAGAGCCACTCCCAGCATGGGATTCTAAGATTTATCATCTGTTTTTGGTGAGATGTACCTTTTTTTAGAGCTATTTCTTTCTCTGCAGGCCCTGCAAACCCCAACTGCAGGTGAGTGGCTCTGCTGAGGCGTAAAATCTGAATTTAAGTCAATTTAATCTCCCCACTTTAAGTCAGTTTTCAATGCTGGAATCATCAGTTTAGATCAGGAACTTTCTAAAGGTCCTCCTTCAGACCATGAGGCAATTTCTTAATACATCTTTTAGACCTCTTCCCGCTGCAAAATTAATGCAAATCCCTGGATTTTTCAGGGAAACTGAGGGAGAAAAGTGGCTTTTGTACAAAAATATCACTTTCCTGCATGAAAAACCTCTGCTTTCCCAGCGATTGTCCCACTCTGACCCACAAAGAGTCAAATCAATCTTGGTTTCTTCCTCACTGTGGATGGAATGTGCTGGTGGGAGCTTGGATTTCTCTGTATATCCCAAGACCAGGTCATGTCCCAGCAGCCAGAGTTGGAGTTTCCTTTTATTCCTTGCCTTCCAAAGAGGTTTGCCCTGGAAAAACCACCCGAGAGGGACAGAAGTTGTTTATTCCATGGGATTCCTTGGCCTCTCCAGGAAGCAGGATGGCAATGAAAGGGAGCTGGGCCTTCCTGGGAGGGGATTTCAGAGGTTTCCACCTCACCCCAGAGGTTCCCAACCCTTTGTTGGGGTTGGCAGAAGCAAAGAACCTCCTCAGAGGTGGTTGGAATCCCGAAGCTGCTCTGGGAGCTCCGAGGAGGCTCCATGGATTTGACTCTGCTGATCCTGCTGCAGGAAAACCTTTGGCAGAGGGATAAAGAGGTAAACTGTCCATTGGATCCAGGATTGTGAGTTGCTGGAAGTGCCCTCTGATGTTGTTGCAGTGTTAGGAGGTTATTTCAGGGATTAAACATCTCATTTCCCTGGAAAACAGCAAATCCAGCAAATCTGGCTCAGTTCGCTCCTTGTCTCCCTTTGATCTCCAGCTCCTGCTGCTGCACAGAATTCCCAGGAGCTTCCATCGATCCCACCAGTCCTGTGTGGGTTCCTGAGGTATCCCATGGCTCCTTGGTTAGCACTGGACACGGCACAGGGAATTCCATCACACCCCTGACTATCATGGAATCACAAAATCACAGAACATCCGGAGCTGGAAGGGGCCCACGAGGAGCAAATCCAAGTCCTGGAGTAAACACGAGGTGATTCATTGATCCAACCCTGTCCAGGGAGAGCAGAAAGGACAAAAGGGCAGCAGCCACCTTCTGAACTCCCCATAAACAGGGTGAACACCAAGCTGATCCCTCGGGAAGTTTTGTGGGATGGGCTCTGCCTTTGGAGGGTTCTGTGGATTGGTGGCTGAGGAGATAAAAACCACAGTTCAGGGGATTCCTGGATAACTTTCCCTCATGGATTTGCTGAGGATGGAGCTGATTCACTGCTTTATGGAAGGAAAATCTCCTCAGCCCTCAACAACCTCCATGTGCTCTCTGATTTCCCTGATAAAAAGGTCTCTCTCGTTTGCTTTTTATTCTCACAAGAGGTTCAAGGGTTGAGAGAATAAAGC
>NW_020938845.1:0-7713 GCF_003984885.1 Neopelma chrysocephalum
TTCAATCCCTGAGTGTCTTCCTTGATTTCAGCCAGTTTGGGATCAGACTTTCCCTATTGGAAGGCTTGTGGAGCTCCTTCCAAGTTGGAAGCAGGAGCCTCATCCAGGGGAATTTCCCCCTCTCAGACCAAAATGATACCCTGCAGCTCCACATCCTGATATCCCAGAGGTTTGGAATTCCAGAGGAATACAGGCAGCTCCAGCAGTGTTCCCTAATCCAACTGGATCAACCCCCACTTGAAGCATTTGGAGCTGAGGGTTGGATTTGTCCAGGAAGGATAAATCCAGCCCAGGGATTTGGGCTGGGATCCCAAGGCACAAGTGGGGGATTTAGCTCCAGTTATCCCATCCACAGCTGGACCAGGGAAAAATTGGGAGCAGGTGGCAAGAAATGTTGGATGGCAATCCCAGTTTGACCAGATTTGCCAGGAAATTTAAGGATTCAAAGGAGAAACATGAGCAGTGGCACAATTCACTGTGGAATTCCAGGGAAAGGAGATTTTGGGGCTAAAACCTTCAATCCCTGAGTGTCTTCCTTGATTTCAGCCAGTTTGGGATAAAACCTTTCAATCCCTGAGTGTCTTCCTTGATTTCAGCCAGTTTGGGATCAGACCTTCAATCCCTGAGTGTCTTCCTTGATACCTCAAGAGCAGCCTGGGAGTGAAGAGCCCCCCAAAAAAGTCCCATTTGAGGTGCTGAGGGGGCCTGGCAGCTGCTTCAAAGTCCAAATCCTGGGATGAACCTTCCTTCCCCTCTCCTGCTTCTCATTCCCCGCTTTAGCTGGAATTTTCTTGGATCCAGGGAAAGCAGATGGGTTCCACCCCGCAGGTGGAGGAACTGTCAGAAATACTCATTTTTCATCATTTTGTTCCTTTAATTTTTTTTATGGAGTTTGTCCTGGAAGGAGAGGCAAATCCCAGGAGCTGTTTTCCTTTGGGTTCCCTTTGGATTTTGGGGTGTTGAGTTGTTTGATGGCTTCATCTGAAGCCCTTTTGTGCAGCTCAGAGAAGGACATTGTGGTGCTGATGGTGCTGCTCCTCTGCACCTCAGCTTTTTAATTCCTCCAAAATTTTAGTGTCATTCCCTTTTTTTCCTTGTATCCCAGCCCCTGAAAATCCCACAGGTTCCTTTGGCTGCCCCTGGAGCTGTGCTGAGTCAGGTAAAGGTGCAACCTAACCTCAAAATTACCTGGAAAATGCAAACCAAAGCTTGGGAAAACAGCTCCCAGCGGGACCAACCCCTGGATAAGGATCCAGAGACCTGCTCTGGTGGAAGGTGGGCTTGGAATGAGTTGGTCCAGGAGGTCCCTCCAAACCCAACCCATCCTGGGATTATCTGATCCCAAATTTTCAGTCCACAAAGGTCCCCAAAGCTGCCACTCCCCTGCCCTTCCTGCAGCTTTTCCAGGTGAGCTTCAGGCACTGGTTTTATTCCCAAAGCCAAAGCACTTTTCCCAAACCCTTCAGCTGGAAAAGGGTCACTGCCACATTTATTTTTCATGGATAAAATGTCCCATTTTCCCCCAAGAATTTCCAAACCAGAGCTCCAAACCCAGCTCTTGTTGATGTCCACAAAATTCTTGTTTCCTCCCTTCCCTCTTCTCTGTCTTGTCCTCCTTGTTCTCCCACCCATCTCTCCTTCAGCTCCTGCATTTCTGCAGGAAACCCACTTATGTCCCTAAAAATGGATCCTCTGCTGCTCTTGGCATCTCCAGTTCTGCTTCCAAAGGGATTTTTCCGTCTCTTCTCCCAGCTGGAAAGGACAGTGGACCCTCCTCAGCCCTTCTGCTGCCTCAGGAAGGCTCTGCCTTGGAAAGGTTTTTGAATTTTGGGAAGAGAAAAATCCACCGAGATCAGAATTGTTTCCCCTCTGGCTGAGGAAATCCCGGATCCAGGAACGCATCCAGGGATTTCTGCCCTGTTCTTTTCCTCCCCTGATGCTCGAAGGAAAATAAACTGGATGAGGGTGTCCTGGCACAGCTGGGGGATCAGCCCAGGGGATGGGGAATTCTGGGATAACGCTCCACAGGCTGAGGGACAGGTGGCACCTGCCCCTCTGGAATGTCCCTGGGAATGTCTGAGGCCGGCACAGCTCGTTGCACTGATGAGCAGAGACCACCCTGCAGAGGTGGGAGGGGGGGTTTGGTTCCCTGGGAGGGTCTTTGCCTCCCTCAGCCCGTGATCCCAACATTCCTGGGGGAGCTGTGGGGGCTGTGACACCTCTATCCATCCCTTTTTCTGAATTCCAAGACCATCCCACTCTCCTTTAGGTAAAAAAAACACCCTAAAACCTCTTCAAAAGCACAGAAAACCCCCCTAAAAACAGGGTAAAACCACCTGGATGCTGCAGAGGTTGGATGAGGACCTTCTTCTCCCCCATCCCTGGAAAAAAACTCCCTCTTTTCCCCACTTCCACGTGGTCTCGGGTTCCCCCAGGGACCTGGGCCTGGGTTTATTTTTAGACCATCCAAACCCAACCCCCTGTGCCCCCTCTCTGATTAGCACAGGATGATTATTTGGGTTGCCTCAAATGAAGTGAGTATTTAATTCTATTTTCATTCTCGGCGCTGAAACTCGAGCCGGTTTGTTTGCTGATAAGGCCCATCTGGAGAGGGGACACAGCTGGAATTTTTATCCACATTAATAAGTGTCCTGGCTCCCAAACGGGTCGTGTTTGTAACGAGCTCAGTCTCGGGGTTGAAACAATAAACGTCACTTCGGGCTCCGGGTTCGGTGTCTGGACGGGGAGGCACAAAAACAGTTCTGCTCCAAAGCGTCAGGGGGAGGGCTGGAGGAACTTGGGAAAGTTCAGGTCAGGTGAAATCACACCCGTGGAGGCTGTTCTTGGAGTGAGGAGGCTGCAGGAGCTGGGATAAGGAGGGTGGGCATCGCTGCTGTGCCTGGGAGAGGGTGTGGAATTGAGGTTCAACCAGGCCAAGGGCCGGGTCCTGACCTTGGGCCACAACAACCCCCGGCAGCTCCAGGCTGGGCCAGAGGGGCTGGAGAGCAGCCAGGCAGGAAGGGAGCTGGGAGTGGGGATGGACAGGAAGCTGAACAGGAGCCAGAGTGTGCCAAGGGGGACAAGAGGGCCAATGGATCCTGGCCTGGAGCAGGAACAGTGTGGCCAACAGGGCCAAGGAAGTGATTCTTGTCCTATGAAGCCACCCCTGGAGTGCTGTGTCCAGTTCTGGGCCCTCAGCTCAGGAAGGACATTGAGGTCCTGGAGCAGGTCCAGAGAAGAGCAACGAGGCTGGGGAAGGGACTGGAGCACAATTCCCATGAGGAGAGGCTGAGGGAGCTGGGGCTGTTCAGCCTGGAGAAGAGGAGGCTCAGGGGAGACCTCCTCACTCTCTGCAACTCCCTGACAGGAGGGGGGACCCAGGGGGGGGGTTGGTCTCTTTTCCCAGGCAACTCTCAGCAAGACAAGAGGGCTCAGGGTCTCAAGCTGTGCCAGGGGAGGTTTAGGTTGGAGATTAAAAAGAATTTCTTTCCAGAGAGGGTGATCAGCCATTGGAATGGGCTGCCCAGGGAAGGGGTGGATTCTCCATCCCTGGAGGTTTTTAAGGTGAGACTGGATGTGGCATCAGTGCCATGGGCTGGGAACCACGGCGGGGTTGGATCAAGGATTGGACTTGATGATCTCGGAGGTCCCTTCCAACCCAGCTGATTCTGTGATTCTCTGATTCTATGAATTGTGAGGTGCTGAGGGATGATGGGAATTTGTGGCCATGCTCAGCCCTTCACCCAAGGGCTCACAGAGTCACAGAATGTGCTGAGCTGGAAGGGCCCCCCAAGGCCCACCCAGCCCAACCCTCAGCCCTGCACAGGCCCAGCCCCAAGAGTCCCCCCCTGTGCCCCAGAGGATCAGCCAAACCCTCCTGGAGCTCTGGCAGCCTTGGGGCTGTGCCCACTGCCCTGGGGAGCCTGGGCAGTGCCCAACCAGCCTCTGGGGAAAGAACCTTTCCCTAAAATCCAACGCCTGTGGTTCCTGGTTCAGAGAGATGGAGAGGTGAGAGCACGGGAAGAGCACAATTGGATCCCAAAATTCAGCAAATAGGGGAAATGGGACACAGTCAGGATTTCCACCTGCACTAAAAGCTTTTTATCTCCTGTATGATTGTTCCTCACATCAGGATCTCCTCTCCTGAATTCCTCTGGATCTGTTCTGTGCCACAATACTTTCTCTTCACTTAAAATCATGGAATGGGTTGGGTTGGGAGGGACCTTCAAGACCATCCCATTCCAACCCTGCCATGGGCAGGGACACCTTCCACTAGCCCAGGTTGCTCCAACCTGGCCTTGGACACTTCCAGGGATCCAGGGGCAGCCACAGCTTCTCTGGGAAATTCATTCCAGTACCTTCCCACCCTCCCAGCCAGGAATTCCTTCTTAATATCTCCTATAAACTCACCCTGTCCCCTTTGTTTCAGCCTTCAAACCACCCCGTGGAACAACGACCATCCTCCCATTTAAAATTCCTCTTCTATTCTAAGGAAATTCTCCTTAGTTTGGATACAAAAATTCACGGAGAGCCTCATCCAAGCCAGAGATGAGGAGTTGCTGCTTAGCTCATCTTCCAGGCCCTGCCAAAACCCGCAGACAAGGTGTTCCTCCAGCTGCCTCCCTGCCAAGGCTGCACTGGAGCAACATTTTTATCCAGAGCAGGGCAGAAAACACGTCCAGGATCGGGATAAGAGGGAATTTATGCCCGAAAAAAAGTGGGATCCTTGAGTCGAGTTTTTTTCCAAGGACTTGGCTGCACCTCCTGTGTGTTCCCACATGAGAAGTAACTGTGGGATGGGACAGAAATAATCCCAGTTTTTAGGGAAATGAGACGTTCCCAGCGTGGATTTGCGGGATTGGAGTCCTCACCCACTGGAATTCCATCAGCTGGTGTGGAAAAACCATCATCACTTTGTTCCTGTCCTCGTCCTCATCAAACCCACCAGTAAGACCCTTAAACCTGAGAAACCTCTGGAAAAAATGACCAAAAATGCTCTTTTGGGGTAAAATCCTGGCCCGAACAGAAGGTAATTCCCAATTTTCCTAGTGGAGATGACAGAAATCCCCTTTTTGCCCCAGAAAATATCCCCCACGGAAAGTAGCTGTGGGATGGGACAGAAATAATCCCAGTTTTTAGGGAAATGAGACATTCCCTGGGAGCAGCCGGCGTGGATTTGCAGGATTGCAGAGGCAGAATTGCAGCAGGATCCCAGAGCTGCAGTTTTTGGGAATGGTGGTGCCTGCAGGGATGGCTCAGTTCTTGTTCTGGGAGATGTTGGGAATTGGAGTCCTCCCCAAGTCCCTGCTGCCACTGGAATTCCACCAGTTGGTGTGGAAAAACCATCCCTGCTTTGTTCCTGTCCTCGTCCTCATCAAAGAAGCCCCAAAAATTCCCTCAAATCAGGTTTTCCTTCATCCCTGAATTTTTTCATCCCCCCATAAGACCCTTAAACCTCCCAATAACTGAGAAACCTCTGGAAAAAATGACCCTAAATGCTCTTTTGGGGCAAAATCCTGGCCTGAACAGAAGGCAATTCTCAATTTTCCCAGTTGAGATGACAGAAATCACCTTTTTTTGCACCTGAAAATATCCCACAGGGAAAGTAACCGTGGGATGGGACAGAAATAATCCCAGTTTTTAGGGAAATGAGACGTTCCCAGCATGGATTTGCAGGATTGCAGAGGTAGGATTGCAGCAGGATCCCAGAGCTGCAGTTTTTGGGAATGGTGGTGCCTGCAGGGATGGCTCAGTTCGTGTTCTGGGAGATGTTGGGAATTGGCCTGGCCCAAAAGGTTTGGAAACCTCACCCAGTCCCTACTGCCACTGGAATTCCATCAGTTGGTGTGGAAAAAACATCATCACTTTGTTCCTGTCCTCGTCCTCATCAAAGAGGCCCAAAAAAGTCCCTCAAATCAGGTTTTCCTTCATCCCTGAATTTTTTCACTCACCAGTAACACCCTTAAACCTCCCAATAACTGAGAAACCTCTGGAAAAAATGACCCTAAATGCTCTTTTGGAGCAAAATCCTGGCCTGAACAGAAGGTAATTCCCAATTTTCTTAGCTGAGATGACAGAAATCCCCTTTTTTTTCCAGTGAAAATATTCCCTCAGGCTGTAGGAAATCCTTCCTTGTGTCCAAGGAAAAGCCTGTCTGGCTTTTCCTTCTCTCCAGGACTTGTTTTGTCCCCAGGGCAGAGTTTCAACACATGGCTGTTTGGGATCCATTCAGGTAATCCCGTGGAATGTTGCTGGGATGATTGATCATCTTTTTTAGGGAGAGATGGGGTGGGAAAAGCAGGAATTAAGGAGACACCAAACCTTCTGTGCTGTCCACCAGCTGGAGAACTTCAACCAGCTCCAAAGGCAAAGGGTTGGTTCCAGCAGAGCTCTGGGATCACAGAGTTATGGAATTATTTGGGATGGAAAAGACCCTTTGGATCAGTCCAACCATCCCCCAGCACTACCCAGACCACCACTGTCCCATGTCCCCCAAAATCCATTTACATGGATTTTAAATCCCACCAGGAATGGGGATCCATCACTGCCTTGGGCTGGAAAAACTTTTCCAGGAGGGAATTTTCCCCCCCCCGGTCCCATTTGGATTCCCCCAACTTCAGTTCTGGTGGCATCAAAAAAGATGATGCATTTGATGACAATTCACTCTTAATCCCAATTAAATCCAGGGACAGAGGAGAAATCAAATCCAACTCTTTTCCCAAAAAACAACAGCTCTTCTTCCTTGGCTCCTGCTCTCATGGAGGCTCTGGAAAGAAGGGCAGCAGGAAAACAGGGATTTGGGATTTGCCAAACCGACCCAAACTGATCCCAGGGAGGTGGGAATGCAGCATTCCATCGGGATTCAGGGACTCGGGATTCAGGGACTCAAGAGGTGGGAATGCAGCATTCCAGCGGGATTCAGGGACTCAAGAGGTGGGAATGCAGCATTCCAGCGGGATTCAGGGACTCAGGATTCAGAGACTCAGGATTCAGGGACTCAGGAGGTGGGAATCCAGCATTCCAGGGAGGTGAGAATGCAGCATTCCAGCAGGATTCAGGGACTCAGGATTCAGGGACTCAGAGGGTGGGAATGCAGCATTCCAGCAGGATTCAGGGACTCAGGAGAGTTAGGGAGCCTCAGGAGGTGGGAATGCAGCATTCCAGTGGGATTCAGAGACTCAGGATTCAGGGACTCAGGAGGTGGGAATGCAGCATTCCATCGGGATTCAGGGACTCAGGATTCAGGGACTCAGGAGGTGGGAATCCAGCATTCCAGGGAGGTGGGAATGCAGCATTCCAGCAGGATTCAGGGACTCAGGAGAGTTAGGGAGCCTCAGGAGGTGGGAATGCAGCATTCCAGCGGGATTCAGGGATTCAGGGACTCAGGAGGTGGGAATGCAGCATTCCAGTGGGATTCAGGGACTCGGGATTGAAGGACTCAGGAGGTGGGAATCCCGCATTCCAGAGGGATTCAGGGACTCAGGATTCAGGGACTCAGGAGGTTGGAATGCAGCATTCCAGGGAGGTGGGAATGCAGCATTCCAGCGGCATTCAGGGACTCAGGAGGTGGGAATGCAGCATTCCAGCGGCATTCAGGGACTCAGGAGGTGGGAATCCAGCTTTCCATCAGGATTCAGGGACTCAGGAGGTGGGAATGCAGCATTCTAGCAGGATTCAGGGACTCAGGATGTGGGAATGCAGCATTCCAGTGGG